>NC_143139.1:64931136-65234166 GCF_059928025.1 Delphinapterus leucas
TACCAAAAAACTAATAAATATTTTTTCTATTTAACACATATTCTCTGATCTAGCATCATGAATAGATAAAGTTAAATTGCTTGAGTTGCTTGAGGACTATCTATTTTAAAAAGTTATTTTCTAAATTAATTAATTAAATAAATTAAATAAAATAATACGAGTGAATGAACATAATGGATAATGCCTTAAGAGAAAGAAACAAGAAAAGGAAAAATTTTTTTTAATCAAAAAGAAGATAAAAAGAATTTTAGAGAAATGGCAAACATAAAAGATAGGCAAAAAAGAGTCAGGACAGCTCTGAAAAGAGTAATATTAATACGTATAAGAAGCTATTATACCATAAAAGTGACATTTCAAATCAGTGGGACAGATTAGTCAATAAATTGTGATACATATATGTTGGGGTATAAATATTTCTCTGGAAGGATCCACAGCACGGCAAAAGCAGATGTCTCTGAGGAGGGAAATGTGTGGCTGGGGAACGTGGGGAAAAGGGTGACTTTTCATTGAATTCCCCTGTGTACCTTTTCTAATGTTCTGTCACGTGAATCTATTACCTCTGAAGTTCGCCTGAGTTCAAACCCCAGCTCCCCCAATTGCTAGCTCTTAATCTTGGGCAAACTCTTCACACTCTCCAAGCCTCTTTATCTGTGAAATAAGGTCAGTAACTTAGCCTGGAGCTGCCTGGCACAGAATAAACTCTCAATAAATGGAGATTATTAGTGAAAACAAAAACAAACAAACAAACAAAAAAAGTTATTTTCTAGGCAAAGGCAGGATGGTTCTAAATTATTTTTTTCTATTATATTGGGGGAAGCCCTTGAAATCACTGATTTGTGGTTAACTACATTCCTAATAATATGTCTTTTGAAGGGACTATCATAGGTCTTCCAAATGATTAGATTGCTTCCTTATCTTCAAATAGACTGAAAAAGATATTTCCTGAGGATTAAATCAGGGTCTATCACTTCACTTCTAGCATCAGAGACCCAGGGTATCAGTGATACCTTATTCCAACATGATGTGACACAACCCTTGCGAAATATCAGTTTCTCTTTCTGTAAGATTGCCAGTGCGGCTTAATTTGGCTTAGAACCATCATTTTATAACTAAGCATTTTGTCACAGATTTGAAATGCTTCAGATGACAGCTTTGGATTTCTTTGCTTAAACTTTTTAAAGCAATCTCTGCAATGAACTGTGTGTCAATTTTAGATGTATTCTTGACATAGAATTGTCCTTGCATTTCAAGCTGCACCTTATAAGCTACACATTTTCTACCTGGGAGATAGTTATTTACTTGGGAAACATGTTTATGGTGTAGACTATTTTTTTCCTTTATATGTAGGAAAACCTTGTTTTCTTCCTTATTATGCTGATTTTTTTCCTCCCAATATACAAATGAACTGCCATTCTATTGTATTGCTCACTGTGATTTCCCAGACGTTAGGCTAATTCTCTTACTGCTTTTGGGTAGTTTCCAAAATACAATACTTGAATTAAATGTGTCCCCAGTAGATTTTACCCTTTAACTGTGTCCTTCTCTCTTTTTTGTACTGCTATTATATAGAACCCCTCAATGACTTTATTATATTTCAGAGCATGACTCTTATTTCCTGCGATTTTTGTCTTTTCCACTTGAAATATAGTTTCTTATTTCTCTAGCATTTTTAGGATTGAAGCCCACTAGTTACATAGGCAAAAGCTGCAAACATTTCCAAACAAAACATTTTAGTATGGTATATTATCATGAAAGAGTAAACATATTTAGAACTCCTTCTTCATTTTATTCTGCTTTGTTGGATCTATATAGTAAAATAATTTCTACATCTAAATATGTAACTTATGGTCATCCAAATATAATAACTTTTCAAGTGTTCTACCAAATCTTTTAATATTCTGTTTTATAATAGTTTTAGATTTACAGAAGAATTACAAAATAGAACACAGAGTTCATATGTACCCCAAACCTAGTTTCCAATATAAGCAATTGTTAATAGCTTACGTTAGTGTGATATGCAATAAAATCCTAACATTATCATTAACTGAAGTCTATAGTTTAAGATTTCCTTAGTTGTTTTTTTTTTTTTTTTTTTTTCTGGTACGTAGGCCTCTCACTGTTGTGGCCTCTCCCGTTGCGGAGCACAGGCTCCGGACGCGCAAGCTCCGTGGCCATGGCTCACGGGCCCAGCCACTCCGCGGCATGTGGGACCTTCCCAGACCGGGGCACGAACCCGTGTCGCTTGCATCGGCAGGCGGACTGTCAACCACTGCACCACCAGGAAAGCCCAAGATTTCCTTAGTTTTTTACCTAATGTCCTTTTTCTGTCCCAGAATTCCATCCAGGAAACCACAATGCATTTAGTAGTTATGTCTCCTTAGCCTACTCTGGGCTGTGACAGTTTCTCAGGTTTTCCTTGTTTTTGATGACCTTGACAGTTTTGAGGCATATTGGTCAGATATTTTGTAAAATGTCCCTCAATGGGGATTTGTCTGATATTTTTCTCATAATTAGACCGGGATAATGTATATTGTGGAGAAAGACCAGGGAGGCAAAGTATCATTCTCATTATATCATATCAAGAGTACAGGGGCTTCCCTGGTGGCGCAGTGGTTGAGAGTCCGCCTGCCAATGCAGGGGACACGTGTTCATGCCCTGGTCCGAGAAGATCCCACATGCCGTGGAGCGGCTAGGTCCGTGAGCCATGGCCGCTGAGCCTGCGCGTCTGGAGCCTGTGCTCCGCAACGGGAGAGGCCACAACAATGAGAGGCCCGCGGACCACAAAAAAAAAAAAAAAAAAGAAGAAGAAAGGGAAGAATTAGAACCAAGGAAAAATATGAGCCAGATTGATCTCTCAGAACATTTTAAGTTCATTGCTGAGCCAGGTACTCTCCCTCTATATCAATTCTGTCTTTTCCAGACCAGTTTTTTGAATTATTCCC
Source organism: Delphinapterus leucas (assembly GCF_059928025.1). Classification (NCBI taxonomy): domain Eukaryota; kingdom Metazoa; phylum Chordata; class Mammalia; order Artiodactyla; family Monodontidae; genus Delphinapterus; species Delphinapterus leucas. Next base: position 64,934,079 of record NC_143139.1, read on the forward strand.
AAGTTTTAAACCCTCATATTCACAAATCCTTCTATGAGTTTATAATTTTGGATGCTAAATCCATTGATCAAAGTTTCCGTTACCAAGGCAGTCCAGCTGTGAAACAAGGTTACTTGTGTGGTATATATTTCTTCCTTAAAACTGTTACAAGTCATGGTAATCAGTAGAGAGCTGGAGAAAGATAAAGTATTACAGGTTAATCACACACTATGCCTTATATGGGACATAAGAACTCTCCTGTTACTGATTTTACTAATTGTTTCTAATTGTTCAAAGTTCATTCTCCAAAATAATATGATCTTTGTTAGACTGGCGTCAAATGAAAGAAGTCTCTCTACCCACTATGCCATTGATCAGTGATAGATATAAACCTACAGTGATGTATTTAAATGATACACCAGTTCATATAACTATTGATCATTCACTATATATGCTCTGGTTCAAGGAAGAAGTCTGTGGAAAAAAGGACTAGAGTAGTAGATTGGAAAAGGTGGGTAAGAAGGTTATATTGTTAGACTTTTTGGTTCATAGATAATATTCCAGAGGATATTAATAATAATATTAATACTATAATTGATATTAATAATGGAAATAATATAATATATATTATATAATATAATAATGGACACAATAATAGCTGTGTCCATCAGTCAGAAATACAGAAACCACTCTAGATATTTCAAGTGTAAAGGGATTTAATGCAGAATTAGTTACAAAATTGTTGGAAAAGCTGGGTGAACCAAAGAGTACAGTGCTTTATCCATTGATCCAGAGCTGGCACCATTCCTGCCCTGAAGCCCAGCCTTGCCACTACTCTGATGGAGGCTATGTCCCTGCTGTTATTGCAGATGAGTGGGAACCTGGGAGCCACACTCCCACTCCCACAGAAGAGACTATGTGACACTACTGCTACTACTTCTGCTGAAGGCATCTCCAAAGGCAAGGAAAGATGGCATCTCTCTTCCTCTTGCTTTCCAAAATTCTGTACACAACTAAAAAGGGAAATATATCGGTTTGCAGGATACTACTTCTACAGTTCAAAAGTGAATGAAGGAAGGCAAGAATAGAGCTTATTCGAGGAAAAAATTACCAAAATACATACAATATGATGGGTACCATTTTAACTATTTTCAGATAGAAAGATATTAATTTAGTTCTCATAACAATCCTGTGTGGTAGGTATGCTTTATACCTATTTCACTGATGAGGAAACTGAGACATAAAGAAGCTAGATAATATCAACTTGATATAGCTATTAAGAGGTGGAATTAGGATTTGAACCCAGGCAATATAACTCTAGAGTTGATACCTGTAATCACTGTACTACAATTCAACAAGCACAGGTGCTCTGGAACCTGTTTCATTTGTCCAAAGGAAAAAGCTAATTTTTTCCAAGACCCCCTTCCAAGTATTTCTGATACATACCTGCCCAGGTATTTCATATGGCCTGATCTTCTCTTGCTACTGGTATTGGCCACATTTGATCAACATAGCTCCTCCTTTTTGTATAACCAACAATTTCAATGGTGAGTAATTTCTCTTTCTGGTCACATTCCCTTGAGCCACTGCTACTATCACTGTTCTGGCTTCAGCATGAGGAAAAACACTGGCCTTCCCCATTTTCTCTATGCCTAATATGAATACCTCACCCAAACAACAAAGAGACCCTCTCTTTAAGTTCCCACAACACAGCTAAATGTGAAGCTACCACTTGGCTGGATTTTACTGAAGCCTGAAGATAAAAAAAGGATTTGAAAATACAGAATAAATTATAATTACAACAAAATAAGGTTGCTTTTGGAGTGTGCCAGTCCAGGCCCATCCCTGAAGAGTCGCAGTCACAGGGCACCTCCTGGCCTGGTTTCAGACCTGCCTCTAAATGGCCGGGGCCAATTTCCTCTTACCACATGGCATGTTTTTGAGTCTATCTCTATTCATCAGCCTCCTGGCTCACTGCCCAAGCTCCAGTTAGAGAAGAAGTCCCTCTCAAGACTGAATTTCCCAGCTTTTGTTTCTTTTCCCTTACTAAGAAAAAGTATCCAAAACTTGGGATGCAAAAGGATGACTGCACGTCCTTTCCATGACATACTTTAGTACCATTTAACAGGTCTGCTCAAGGCTTATCTAATTCTCTAAGAGGATTCGGTTTTGTCTGATTAACTATTTACTACTGACAAAGTTCCACACTCCATGTAGTTAAATGTTAACCTTTAGAAGATTGTTAAACTGTAAATGATTTTTGTCCGTTTGAGATACAAATGATTTCTGTCTGATAGAAAAGGTAACCCAAAAGGTTACATTTTATGGTCCTGGAGTCTACTAAACAGTTTTGTATTTAATTTAGCAATGTCATTTCAGCATTTTTTTTTTTTCTCTCTGTAGTACATACTTTGTTCTTTCTTATATTCCATTGAACCAGCTTAACATTTGGCTTAATCCTTCACTAATGTTTTTGACTTGAGCTTACTTTATGTTTCTGTGAGTTATATTTTTAACTTTTAGAAAATTATACTTTGATACTCTGATTGGCTTCTTCACAAGGTTAGTAAAAATAGAAAGGTCTACTTCCTTCAGAGCAAGTCTGAACTTGGAAAACGTTACAAATGTAGGTCCCTATACAATAAGCCTAAATATTTGAAACTTATAAATTATGACTACAGGCTATTAAATGAAATATATTCTTCCCTTCTACTTTGACAAATATCACTTCATAATAAACACATTGAAAAATATCTATTAGGCTTTGGTAACGTTTATTACCGAAGGTCAGCAAAATTCCAAAAATGAACAAATTCAAATATTACGGCACATACTCATTAGTCTGTTGAAAAGAGGAAAGTATTTGGATGAGTAATAAAGCAAAGCAAATTCTAAATTATATATTTATTTCATATAATTTAATTTTTTAGGCCTCAGCAAAATTACTCATTACACTGTTATAATCAAGGTTTTCACATAATTTGTATTCTATTGACAATAATGCCATATTAGACCTTTGCTGAATATTACAGTGCTTAAAATATGTTGATTTGCTTTAAAAACTTCAATTTGGAAAAATTTGTCTGGAACTGTTTATAAAGTTATAATGCAGTACTTGGAATTAGTCTATAAAGTTTCATGTTCAAATATTTGTAATGGGGGTAAGACTTGAAAAATTAACATTTCACAGAAAGTATTTCAAAAATACTTAATTTAATTATATTAATATAATTTTATATTACTTATATCAAGACTTTTCCCATTTCATACTGCACTATCTATAACCATACGTGTTTCTTTGAGTTGTTTCATTGCTAGGATATTATAAGGAAAATGTAAGGTAGTGATATATGCCTTGCACAGTTTGCTCAGCTCTATTCCATCAAGACCATACCTTGAATTTATAATAGCCAGAAAACAGTATCTATAGAACTTAGTTTCAGTATTATTTGTCTACGAATCTTCTCCCTTATAATAGTTATGCAAATATTTTAAATTTTCTTAATTTCTTCATTTTATTAGAAATTCAATTTTGTTGCATATTTTACACAAAGTTTTTTAAATTAGAAAAATCATTTTCTCTAAATTTTGAAATAGTGTATTTTAAACTGTCAAAAATTAAAGTATCTAAATTAGTTTTGTTTATCTTTATAAGTATTTGTTAACATTATCAATGTCAAGCAAAAGTTCAAACAACAGCAGATAGCACAAATTCAAAATTGATTTCATTTTCTGTCAAAGACCATAGTTTGCTATTTTATTGTTGGTTATTTAAAGATTGTTTTAATATTTTTGATACTTTATCCAATTATTTATGCCAAGCCAAATGGAGATTTTTAATACATGATGAACATTTCCTGCAATTAATTTTGTGCAGCATATACACACAATTTTGAGCATCAACTATATAAAATTAGACAGATTCTAAAAATATTAATAAACATTGAAACCTCAAATTCCCATCACAACAGTATAAAAATTTTATACTATTTCAAAGATACAATTCCATACTCATACACATCCCATGAGATTCTCAGACCTATTATGGAATTGGTCAAAGAAGATAGAAAATTCTGTGCTTAAGACAAATTCTTAAGAATTTGGGCTTTCTGGGGCAATGTATGGACTAATTAACTTTATTTAACAAGATAATGGTTTGGTATAATATTTGGATAACATGTGAAATACAGAGATTCCACAAATCTTTCCCCAAACAGAGCAAGACCTTCAAGCCTTCCCTTTACTCAGCATTCCTTCTGTTTAGGATGTGGTTTCATCATTCAGGTTTTATTTGAGAACCTTGTTGTTTTCCTTAACTCCTCTAGTGTATCTTGTTTTAAAAGCATGTAGTAGACATTTCCACAGTGAGTCTGAGAATGGTGATAAGGTGGGATTTGGTATTTATTCCACCAAATATCTTAAAAAAATTTTCCACTATATTGATATAGCTGAAGGCTTTTTTTTTTTTTTTGGCAGTTCAAAGTAGAATATATAGCACAGATAAATTTTTTTTTTTTTTTTTTGGCCACATTATGCAGCTTGTGGGATTTTAGTTCCCCAACCAGGAATTGAAACCAGGCCCTCAGCAGTGATAGCACAGAGTCCTAACCACTGGACCACCAGGGAATTCCCCATAGCATGAATAATTATTCTGGGTGTTTGGCCATAATTGTTGAATGTACATATTTCTTCTTTAGCAACACATTTAGGGCTATTTCATGAACTCACCCTTGAAATTACTAATTTCAATAATGTATTTTATTTTTAGTCTTTTAACTAAATAAAATAGAAAATTTTAACCACTTTTTGAAATTTCTATTAAATCTTACTAAACATTTTTACACTAGTAGTTGTAGCAAATACTACTATTCTGCTTTCTAGAGTTTAGTGTCCTACTAGGTGCCTATGTGAGGGTTTGGTATTACACTTCACACATATTAGGTCTAGACCAGCACTGTCCAATAGAAATATAATGTGAGCACATATGTCATTACAAATTTTCTACTTGTCACAATTTAAAAAGTAAAAATAAAAGATGAAATTAATTTTAATAATGTTTTAACTAACATACCCAAAACAATGTTATTTCAACAAATAATCAATATAAAAGATTATTACGATATAATACATTATTTTGTCAACTCTTTGAAATCCAGTGTTTACACCTATAGCATTTGGGAACAGCCTCATTTCAAGTGTTCAATGGCCACTTTGGCCAGTGGCTACCATATTGACAGTGTAGGTATAGACTGACCTATACTCAAATTTAAGAGAAATATGAATTGTTTTATATTGTAAAATGTTTTTCAGCCTCCATTAGTGACTGTCACAACTATTGCACAATATGAAAGTACCTCAGAAACTATGAATTGGAACAGGAAGCAAGAAAATGGACATTCAGTATGACTGGGAAATGGTACTTTGTTAGGCAAGATTCTACTGCATACCTAAGAGAGTGAATTCAACAAGTTAGTTGCCTTCTATCTTTTCCCACTTGAATCATCCCTGTGCTTGGAAGTGTAGTCTGTCTCAAACTTCAGCAGCAGTACAACACATAAACCTCCACACCTACTAACAGCAGTTGCCTTTGTTTTGAAGACACAGGGCAAGTGATGTGAAGTAGCCTTTCCTGGGGCCTGACCAGTGTTTGCGATATATAGATTCCCTACAAATGGCCCATCATTTAATTCACAGTTAAAGGTCAGATTTCATCATCTTATAAGACCAAGACTCAGCTCTTTTTATTTCATAAGTAACTTCCCAAAGAAGAACACACAATCTTTACAAAGGCAAATACTTTGCCAGTGCAGGGCATCTTGCTGTAAAAGTATTCAAAACAAAACAGAAAGAGAGAAAGACATTTTGGGCAAAGGAAAGAACAAGGAGAGTTCTGATTAAAAAGGTCCAAATAATTGCACCAGTTTCCCTCAAGAACAAAAAACAGGAGGCAGAGTTCTTGCTTTATATATGTGTAACTGAATAGCCTAATAAGGTATTTCCCCTTCCCCAAGAAAGCAATCTATGTTTTAAAGGACGACTTGAATTCCATCACTTTCTCCCAAGTTCCTTTCCCAAGCCTCTTTTTCTAATTTTATCTGATGTCAGAATAAAAGAGTAACATTTTTCCAAATTGAGATCTAAAATGGCTAATGAATTTTTTTTTATTCATTCTTCATATATTTTATACTACATTCACTCCATCCCAGCCACTACTCTAGATGCTGAGGGTTAAAGTGCACAGTCCATGCTTTGGTCTTTTAAAGGATATATGCCATAGTCTGTCTTATTTATTTGTCCAAGTGAAAATATTTTTGTAGGCAAGGTGCCTTGGGGACACAGAAGAAGGATCTATTAGACAAGCAAGTATAGCATCCATTCCCAGTGCTATTTCTCCAGAGTAATGAGAATTAAATTCAATTCCCTATATTAATCTGCATTCATTTTCTGACCGTTGATGACCTTGAAACCATGAATAGCCAAAATTTCACTGGGAGGGGGCGTGGAGAGCCCAGCTGGGACTCCCCTCCAATAATATACTAAAGCCATAGAAGAATAAATTCAACCCAGTTACAGCCACATTTTTACAATCCTCACAACTGTCCCATTGCACACAACTGTTTATTCTGCTGGAAAGATCAATGGATTATCTGTTTTTTCTGATAACTTACATCATTACTCTTCTCTATTTATGAGTAAAATGGTGGATTAAAAATAGCATAATTAAGATTGAAGATAACACAATGGCTTTTAAAATTTAATGTGAAGAATATAATTTGTTAACTCTAGATAGCCTCTGACTTAACTGTTTAGAGTTGTAACACAGGGCAGGAGGATATGGGTGTGTTTCTGAATCGAGGCTCAACAGACCAGAAAATGTGCTAGTGAGTGCTGGCACATGAGGACTCACTAGAGTGATCAGAAATAACAAAGTCAAGAGGAAATCAATAGCATTTATTCTGAATCACCTGAATCAGAGGATGTGTTAAATCACTGATTCTTTTATTGAAATACATTGAATATATTTATGAAATTTTATCTGAATTAAAGTATAAAAATCTTATTAAATGTTCATTCTATAGTTCCTCAATAAAAATCAATATTAGCCACTTTTTTTTTTTTTTTTGCGGTACGTGGGCCTCTCACTGTTGTGGCCTCCCCGGTTGCGGAGCACAGGCTTCGGATGCGCAGGCTCAGCGGCCATGGCTCACAGGCCCAGCCACTCAACGTCATGTGGGATCTTCCCGGACCGGGGCACGAACCCGTGTCCCCTGCATCGGCAGGCGGACTCTCAACCACTGCGCCACCAGGGAAGCCCATAGCCACTTTTTAATTTATGTATTCTTTCAAATCAGTATATATACTCATTCAAGTATCCCAAAGCATGCTCACATATATTATTCCATTTATCTTCATAGTAGCCACTGTGAGATACAGAGGGGTTATTATTATCACTTCCTGGGATACTTGAATGAGTTCCTTGTAAATAGGAAAGCGAGGGAACCATATGTTAAATGAATAGAGAGGCAAGCATAAATTGATTTATAGCTTCAAAGCCCTGCAAAATAAAATCATGCTTAGTTTCCAATTTATTTTTAGAAATTATAGTTTCCCAGGTTGTTTTAAAAGCAATATTTATCACCTTAGACTTTATCTGATAATTGTAAAATGTAGTGGCTTTTCAATTACCCTAGAGACTCATATTTTATTTCTGGAGATATACTCCATATAAGAAAATAATGCCGGAATGATGTATATCTAAATATTAATAAGATCTTGGTCAATAATTAACATATGAAAAAAATTCAACAATTTCCCGTTATGCATGAATACTTGAGTAATTAATTTATGGATAAATGTCAAAAATGCAATTCACATTTCCCAGTACAACTTTGCTATTCTAAACATACCTCGCATAATCATTCACTTTCAAAAGCGTCATATTGAGAGATTTCATGAGGATGTAAAATGGCTAATATACAATTCAGATCACTTTTATAACCTTGGTGCAAATGAAAATATAGGAGAAAAAAAGTCCATTATGCTTTACTTACAAAAAGAAACAACAAAAACCCACACAATAAATAAGACAGTCTCTCAGCCTTGCCTTAATAGACAGTCTGCTCTTGCGAAGCAACCCTTGGGGAATGGATTAATTTATGTCCTAGCCTAAGGGGGTATGCCACAGAGGCTCTCAACCTGTGTTCCAGCATTTGGTTCTTCCCTTCATCTCCTCCCAGTATTGACATTATCTTTTCTTTGCTGATCTTACCATATAAAAAGCTTTAAAAAATATCAGAGGCAAGATGATAGAATCCTTTGTTTACTTTCTTTCTTTGTCCTTTCTGTTCTATCCTTTTTATTTTATCAAAGAGGTTGTGCATGTATAATTCGAATATGGTTACAGCACAGAATTCTCCATCTCTTAGATTTGCCTGTAGAAAGGGATTCTGTAAATATGCACTTTTAACCTTTTATGAGTTTGTGTTTACTTGTCTTATGGGAATATACACACTACTCTCCTGAACTGATAAACTATAACCACAGCCATGGAGCCTCCATGTCTATGTCCCAGTAAATGCTGCAGAATGACCTGAACATAACTGAAGAGTGTAAATAAGGGCAGGGGTTGATGCCCTGGTGAAATACTCCAGCTGGATATGTGAGGGCAACAGGGATGAGTAGCCACCAAAAGCACTAAATAAATTGTGGCTACCTTTTCCTTTTTTCCATCAGTTTGTAGGTGTCAGCTAAATGACTGCCTAGCTTTTGGAGAGTCATCCTCTGCATTAGCATGCGCGAAAAGTTCAGAGGGAGACTTTTTAACTTTCCATGTGCTGAGACTCAATAACTGCCCTCCTAGATGCCAATGAAAGACTCAAATCCACTGTGCATTAAGTCTTGTTGACCACTTAATCCACACACTGTTAGTTTTTCTAAATGACTGTTTCATTTGCTGTCAACACAGAACAAGATATCTTTGGTACTCCAAGGCACTTTAACTTTTTTTCATTGACTCTTTTAAAAATTTGGTTCTGATTAGGATAATTTGCCTTTTCATATCTGTCAGTAAAAGCACTGTGATAAAAATGAGGATGTTTAGTGAATATAATATTGATGATATTTTCAAATCTGAAATGAATTGGCTTTACACGTTCTCCATGCCTGGGGCATCGCTCAGAGCCAAAGGCAGAGTCAGATTGCAGTGTGATTCACCACATTAAACCCCGCCCCCCCACACCCTGATCTTATTCTGATAGATACTGATGTGACCAGATTTGGATCAGGCCTGACTGTTGGAAGGGGGTATGGTGTGAGTAGTAAAACAGAAGGAGCTGAACAGGTTCTCTGGAGTCAATTTGGTCATAGTTCTTCCCCAATTCACTAATATCTTGGAGGGCAGTTTTCTGTCTTCTACTATTTTTGTTTTTGTTTTGCTTCCAAGTGTGTACTCACCTGGAAGAGCCCAGTAATAAGTGCTAAATCACACTAATTAAGTAGGGAGTCTTTGCTGACCACCCAATCTAAAGTGACCCACCCCAGGCACTGCCTAGTCCAATAATTGTTTATCCAACATTTTCTAGTTCATTTGGTTTTTTGTATATTATTTGGTATCCCCATGATGGCAGGGCCCCCAGTACTTGGAAAACTACCTGAACTCCTATCATCATAAAGTAAATATTTGTTCAACAAATAAATAAATGAAGAACGCTAAGGTTTTAGAGGGTTTCCTCTCCAGGAAAGTAATTATTGTTGTCAGGCTGATGTGTTTAGTTTAGAACTATAGACATCCCTAGGAAATAATGAAACAGTTCCGCTCCTTGCACACCTCTGATTTTCCTGCAGCAAGAAAAAGGAAACCAGAATGACCCAGACTCCTACATTTCTTAAAATCTGTGAGTAACTACAGCTAACTTTTAGTACTATGAAACAGAAACCAAAGGAACGCTCGACTATGTCAGACCTTAGGAGCTAGGCTAGAACTGTGTATAATTAGGAATACAATGAACCAAAAATCTTATTTGTAAGAAGGGTGCTGGACTAGGAAAGAATTCTTTTAGTCATAAGAATCTGTCTTTTATCAGGATAAAAGTTAAAATAGATAGAAAGAGTGGCTATTCTACTTGTTGTAGCCATCCATTGTAAGTCAGAGATTTTTCTATATTATTGCTTTAATGTGGGCATGCAACCGTCTTTTTCACTCAAGTATAGAAGTTGATAAAGAATTTCTGCCAAGATACTGAGAGACAGACCAATAATACTGTGAGGTCAGGCTGAAACTCAGTGTACCTAATGACTTGTATAGCCCAACTGATCAACTTTATGAAAAAGAAATATATGTCTAGGAAGTTCCCTTTATCCATGGTCAAATTGATATAATGGGACCTTTTATTGGACTGAGAGGACTGATGTCTTTTTCAGATCCATGTGTATAATGAAAAGGTATGTTTGTATTATTCAAAATATTAAAGGTTATGTTGCAGCAGTAAACAATGCCAAAATCTTAGTTGCTTAAAATAACGTTTACTGTTTATTTGTGTTATATATATGAACTTGGTTTAGCCAGAAAACTGTGTGTATCATGGTGGCACAAGGATCTGCTAGTTTACAAGTAAAGTCACTCTTTCAGCATGATGCTTCCACATTTGCCTTGGCAGGGAAGGAGAGCATGAACATTTGCTCTCCACTCGGAAATGCTTCTATCCAAAAGAAGACAAAGAGGCACTCATTACTGCTGCTCACATTTAATGGACCTAAGCAAGTCACATGGGCGTTCCTGACTTTACGAGGACATATTTTCTTCTTGTCTATCCAGGAAAGCTCTAGTTATGTCTGCCATAACAGCTCTGAGTATAAAAGAAGGGTTACAATAGAAACTGGCTGTTGCAGGGTGGCATAATGTTAAAAGATAAGGAGAAAAAACACTTTTTAGCAGAAAACAATCCAGAGGTAGAGGCAACAGGAAAATGAAGCAGGGTGTGGTGTAGTCAGTAAAAGGGAAAAATGTCACCTCCAACCATCCCTTCCTTTTGCTTCCTTTCCTTAACTTTCCTTTCATTTTTTTCTTTCCTCCTTCCCTCCTTTCCTTCCTTTCTTTCTTCCTCCCTTCTTTCCTTCTTCCTTTCTCTATTTCTCCCTTCCCCCCCTTTTTTCCTCATCTCTCCTTGTATCTTTCCTCCAATGTCTGATTGGGACAAAAATATTGTTAGGAATTGTGGTTATAAAGATTAAAAACATAGTGCATTAGTAATGCCTAAGTATGTTATTACTCAGCTTGTAAACCTGACTCCATGTCTGTGTCAAGTTCTTTTATGCTTTAGGATGAAAGACATGACACAGTCACATATACCTACTTACTTTCAGTTTAAGAACATTAGACCACTTTTTTTTTTTTTTTTTCTGGTACGCGGGCTTCTCACTGCTGTGGCCGCTCCCGTTGCAGAGCACAGGCTCCGGACGCGCAGGCTCAGCGGCCATGGCTCACGGGCCCAGCCGCTCCGCGGCATGTGGGATCTTCCCGGACCGGGGCACGAACCCGTGTCCCCTGCATCGGCAGGCGGACTCTCAACCACTGCGCCACCAGGGAAGCTCTAGACCACTTTTTTGTTGGCTCTCACTGAGGGCACACTGCATGAACTCCCCTATCCGAAGGAGTAGGTATATCCTATCAGTCTGTGAGTCCCTGTTGTATCCTCTTCTTCCTTTCAGTCAAGTGATGGTACCTTTATCAGCATGTCATGGTGGCAGCCAACAGAGCAGGCAAGGAGCTTGTGTGGCTCCATCAAGCTGTCCCTGAAAGTAGGCCTAGCACCACCTCCTTTCAAAGAGCTGAGCAATTGAAACTACGCTTCTTCTCTGCCATGACCATAGATGCTCAGCTGGTTCACTTCAAATCTTCCCAGCCCATCACACTATTTAAATACAAACCAACAGGTACATCACTGTAACAAATTATTTTCAAATAGGGGTCTAAGAACTTTTTCAAATTTGGTTTGATAACCAACTAGACACCCTTAGCAGCAGGGAACTATTAGCCAACAAGCCCTGCCTAGAATATTCCCAGGATTTTCTCTGGTCAGAAACACAAACACTTTGTAAAAGAATTTACAGTATAAAAGGTAGAACAATAAAAAATGGAAAGCTATAAGAAAAACTAAATAAAATTGCAATGTTCTAATTTTATATTTTTGGCTAATGCTTAGTAATAAAAATACAAATATAATAACTAACATTTTGATGAGCATTTACTGTATGCTAGGCATTCTGTTGAGTCTTTTACATGGATAATCTTATTTAATCTTCACAGCAAACCTATTACAGAGGCATACTTTGCTCACACAAATATGCAAGAAGCAATGAGAGTAGAGGTGAAGTTCTGTCCAAGTCTCCCTGAAGAAAGCGAATCAATAGAACCTGCACAGAGAAGGTGATGTTTGGAGACAAGACTTGAAGAATTATTAGGAGTTTGCCAGTCATGTAAGTGTGTCACACAGAGGGAAAACATGTTAGAATAAGATACAGTTTGGAGGAGGAAAGGGAAGTAAGACTCAGTAGGTTCAAGGGGTCAAATCACCAAAGCGGCTTTTGAGCCATACTAAAGAGTGTAGGTTGTAGGGAACCACTGAAAATTCATGAACAAGAGGTGACTGTATTAGTTGCTTAAGAAACAAACAAGCACCCCATGGTAATGGAGGACGGATTGGAATAATAAAGAAGGAAGGTATAAATTTCTTTAATGTATGCACACATATAAGTCACAGAATTGACTAATCTAAAATATATGGGCTTCAAGGCCACACAGACCTGGGTTTGAAACCTAGTTTTTGCTACATAATAACTCTATGATTGTGGGGATATTATTTAACCTTTTTAAAATCTGTTTTTTTATCAGTAAAATGGAAATGATAATAGTACCCACCTCATAGAATTAATAAAATAATGATTATAAACTCCTTAGCATAGTGCCTTGAACATAATATCCACTAAAAATATTATAATGTAAAATGCATCATACAGTACCTAGAACACAGTTGGTTCTCAGAAAATGTAGCCTTTACTCGTGTGTTTATAGATATCAACATCTCCATCAATCTCCATTATCTACGTACCTCGGTTGTAGTTGTATTACCAGAATGTATTATAAAAGAAAGAACTGGACAATTGGCTGAAAACAAAATGAAGAGAAAATAACACTCTGGGAACTTTTTTTTCAAGGTGAAAAATAGAAACTAAGACACTCTCCATGCACTCCCACAAAGACTCAGTCCTCCCATAAGAAATCAGAGAAGGTTCTACATATTGTCCATGAGGAGACATCTGGTGAAAAGAGGAAGAAAATTCAGTGGGCTATGGTTTTTCAGGGGATAGAAAGCGGAGCCCATTATGCCACAGGCACTAAGTCAGTGACTTCAGCAAGGAGTATGAGTGGAAAACTTTCCCTCTTTTGTAGATATCCCAGACAAAGCTTCAGCAGCATCAAGGCAAGGAAGATGACAGCATGAGAAAGCTTTTGTAATCGTTAAGGTTTTAGGGGACTTCCCTGGTGGAGCAGTAGTTAAGAATCCACCTGCCAATGCAGGGGACACGCGTTCGATCCCTGGTCCGGGAAGATCCCACGTGCCATGGAGCAACTAAGCTCGTGCACCACAACTACTGAGCCTGCGCTCTAGAGCTGTTGAGCCACAACTACTGAGCCCACATGCCACAACTACTGAAGCCTGCTGACCTAGAGCCCATGGTCCACAACAAGAGAAGGCACTGCAGTGAGAAGCCCATGCACAGCAATGAAGAGTAGCCTCTGCGCTCTGCAACAAAGAGTAGCCCCCGCTCGCTGCAACTAGGGAAAGCCCATGGGCAGCAACGAAGACCCAACATGGCCAAAGTAAATAAAATAAATAAATAGTTAAGGTTTTTTTTTTTTTTTAAAAAAAAACCTCTTAAATGTGTGGGTATAATATTGATTCCATAGTACTTAAAAATATGTGTGTGGCATATCCTCCAACATAAGTATATCAGTTATACTTCAAAAAGAAACACAAAAATTACTCTAAATAGTCCAAGAAGGAAGAGGTTTAATACAAAGAATTGGAAGCTTGGAAAACCACTGTGTATGTTGGAAGAGTAAAGGTAACGAACAGCTACCATAACTTTCAGATTCGCTGTAAGCTTTCTGCGACTCAGGCAGTTTCAGGAAATGTAGGGATCCACTATGTATGTTTATAGTTGCCTGAAGCTCCAAGGCAGATAATTTGCAGAGAAATTCTCAGAGGCTACTGCAAAAACATCCAATTAAGCTCAAATACATCCCACTGTTGACCAGGAGCAATGCATTTTGTTTCCCACATGAGCACCTTTCTTGGTAAATCTAGGCCATAATCTTGTTGGCAAGGGAAACAGACAGAGAATAGAATGATTCAGGAATGGTGCTAAGTAGCCAACAAACATAGATAAGAGAAAATAACATTTACACTAAGCCAAGTAGGTACATGCTAAGATAGGTAAAGACATTCATAAAGTTTTTAGTCTGGGTCATTTTAAAACATTTTTTTCAAAGAAGAATGAAATTTATTTATATTGATAGGTGTACTTTCAGTATATTTATTTATACTGTTATGTTAAATATATATATTTCATAGATGAATAACAAGCAAATAGAAATGCTAGTTGTAGGCATTAACAATTAGGATAGTCTTTTGATAAAAAACACTGTGAAAACTGGATATCCACATGCAAAAGAATAAAACTGGTACTTCCCTGGTGCTACTGAGCCTGTGCTCTAGAGCCCGTGAGCCACAACTACTGAAGCCTGTGCACCTAGAGCCTGTGCCCCTCAACAAGAGAAGCCACTGCAATGAGAAGCTTGCACACCACAATGAAGAGTAGTCCACGTTTGCTGCAACTAGAAAAAGCCTGTGTGCAGCAATGAAGACCCAACGCAGCCAAAAAATATAAATAAATAAATAAATACATTTATTTAAAAAAAAAAAAAAGAATAAAACTGAACCCCTACCTTACACCATATATGAAAATTAACTCAAAGGGGATCAGAGACCTAAATGTAATAGCTAAAAATATAAATTCTTAGAAGAAAACATAAGAGTAAATCTTTGTGATTTTGGATTAGGCAATGGTTTCTTAAATATGACACCAATAGCACAAGCAACAAAAGAAAAAAATGGATAAGTTCATCTACATCAAAACAAAACTTTTGGCTTCAAAAGACAGCATCAGTAAAGTAAAAAGACCACCCAAAGAGTGAAAGAAAATATTTGCAAAAGGGAAGAAAATTTGCAAATCATATATCTGATAAGAGCCTTGTATCCAGAATATATAAAAGACTCTTACAACTCAATGACAAAAAGACAAATGATCTAATTTTTAAATGGGCAAAAGATTTTAATAGACCTATCTCCAATGAAGATAAACCAAAGAGAAAAAAGATACATGTGAAGAGGCACAACACCATTCATTCATTAGGGAAATGCAAATTAAAACTACAATGAAGTACCACTTCACACACACTTGGAGGGCTAAAACAAAACAGACAAATAGTACCAAGTATGCTTAGGGTGTGGAGGAACAGGAACCCTCATACATTGCTGATGGGACTGTAAAATGCTACAACCACTTTGGAAAACAGTTTCACATTTTCTCAAAATGTTAAACATAGAGTTACAATAAGAAGCAGCATTTCCACTCCTACCTAGGTATATACATACCCCAAACAATTGAAAACACAAGTCCACACAAAAACTTGCTTATTAATACTTATTGCAGCATTATTCATAGTAGGCAAACTGTAGAAACAACCTAAATGTCAATCAACTGATAAATGGATAAACAAAGTGTGGTATAGTCCTACAGTCCTATTCCTCCCTAAAAGAATAAAGTACTGATACATGCTACAGCATAGATGAATCTTGAAAATATCATTGTTAGTGAGTGAAACTAGATTAAAAGGCCACATATATGATTCCATTTATATGAAATGTATTGAATAGGAAAATCCATAGAGACAAAAAGTAGATAGTGATTTCTAGGGACTGAGGTTAAGGAGGAACAAGTCATGATTGCTATGGGGTTGCTTTTGGGAGTGACCAAATGTTCTAAAATTAGATAATGGTGAATATACCAAAAACTACTGAACTGTACACTTTAAATAGCTGAATTTTATGGTATGTGAATTATATCTCAATAAAACGGTAATTTAAAAAATGGCAGAGCTGAAATCTGAAAGTAAAACAAAGAACAGAATGCTAGTCATTTAAACTCTTATGCTGACAAATACTTAGAACTATAAGTTATAAAATACAAAACAAATTGTAAAATAATGAAATGAGATTAAAACGTTTTTTATTCACAGGTATATACAGTGAGGAGGGATTTGGAATGGTTTATAAATTAGATTATATGTTACCAGATGAAAATGAGCACTTACGTTTCATACTATAGTCAACATGGTATCAATCCTACTACATGGATGCCTAATACAAACTTTTAATGATGCTTCTCTCTCAATCCCTTCCAGCATTGCTGTTTTAAGAATGTGAAATGCTGACACTTTTAGACTTAGCGAAATTAAAGAATCTAGGCATATATTCTGAGTTTTAAAAGTCTGTTATATGTACATCTCCATAAAATAAAGGTAATAAAATGTGAATGTTAAATACTAAAAGAATTATTAAATAACATTAAATTGGAAGAAACTTGGGGGAAAATATATGTTTTTGTATTTATTATGTTTCAGCTGAAGCAAAGAAAGCTATTTTTAAAACCAGCAACATCTTTCTAATTTATAACAGTAGCATGAAGGTGACTAACTTTACTAGGAGAGAATGACATTGAATTATTCAAGAGAAATACTTAAATTTTTTTCAGAACAATGGCAACTAAGAAAATGAAAATAATGAATCAGTATATTTGAGTTTTAAATGTCTACATAAAGATGAACAAGTGGGCACATTTAAATTTCAAATAAAATCTATGATTTTTCTGGTATCAGCACTGTAGCAAATGTTTTTTTTCTTCTATACCAGTCATATATGCTTTTACCACTGGGGATACTTTCCCTTTCACAGTTACTAATTTAAAAACAAAAATAATTATGATAGATAGAATAACTCATAAGTAGATTATACTAGCATTCTTTATAATCATTGCTTTTTTTTCTCTGCCTTATCCGTACTTTTGCATCATATTCATTATCTCTCTAAAATTCATTTTTAATTTCTAACTTCTATGATTCTATTTGTTACCTCTTGCCATTTTACATGATTATTTATTCTTGTTATGTAATACTCCTATCCTATTCTTAGATATCACTTTTATTCATTGGCTTTATTTTATAAATCTGCTTATTAGATATGAAAATAATTTTTCACCCAATTTTGAATCTTCCTAAAATAGTAACTCACATAAATTCAAAACCTGCAGTCTGTCTCTGAAGTTATACCCATAAAAAATATTACTGGTAGCAGGTTGTTTTTTTTTTAAGTGTACCTAGCAGAGTTATTTTAATTTTATGCCTCACCACAGGAATTCTCTATAGGAATCTTAACCATCTCTTCAACCCATAGGGTTTGGGGTTTACTACACTGATGACATTCTTTTTAGGTCTGGTTGGCAAGAGTCAAGAAATATCTCAGATGCCTTGTCATGATGCACGATGTGCCAGAAGTTAGGAAGCAATCTCCAGGATCATTCTGGGGCCTGCTATCTCGGTGAAGTTTCTAAAGTGCCAGTAGCCTATGTCATGGTGACATATTCCCTCCAGAGTAAAAGATAAATTGCTACATCTTGCACCCCACCCCCCCACCATTGAGAAAAAGGCCCCTCTAAATTCTGCAGGCAGCACCCATTGACACCTCTCTCTCAATATGCATTGCGACCTCATGGGGAGTTTCTATAAACAACTGTATGAGAAAGGAAACTTCCAAGGGTGGTTTACATAAGAAAACAGATTTGTGGGACATCCCTAGCAGTCCAGTGGTTAAGACTTTGCCCTCCTATGCAGGGGGTGCAGGTTCCATCCCTGGTTGGGGAGCTAAGATCCCACATTCCTTGGGGCCAAAAAACCAAAACATAAAACAGAAGCAATACTGTAACAAATTCAATAAAGACTTTAAAAATGGTCCACATCAAAAAAAAATCTTAAAAAAAAAAAAGAAAGAAAACAGATTTGCAACCAGTCAGAACTACAAAATATAACATAACAACTCCACTCAATTAGGTTCCTGGAAGACAGTGGGTGATCTTCCTAGCAGGTAGAAGCTTGAGCAGTACATTTAGTGTTTCACTTTGCTGGTGATGGAAATGACAAGATATATGGATAAAGATCTTCCTCAGCTTACAATGGGGTTACATCCTGATAAACCCATTGTAAGTTGAAAGCACTGTTAAGTCGAAAATGCTTTTAACACACTTAACCTAAATATCATAGCTTAGGCTAGCCTACTATAAACGTGCTAAGAACACTTATACTAGTCTACAGCTGGGAAAAAATCATCTAACGCAAAAACTATTTTATAATAAAGTGTTGAATATCTCATGTAATTTCTTGAATACTGTAGTGTAAGTGAAAACCAAAATGGTTGTATAGATATAGAACGGTTGTAAAAGTGTCAGTTGTTTACCCCCGTGTAGCTGACCAGCAGCTGAGGCTAGCTGCCATGGCCCAGAATCACAAGAGAGTATCATACTGCATATTACTAGCCCAAAAGATCAAAATTCAAAATCTGAAATACAGTTTTTACTGAATGTGTATCGCTTTTGCACCATCGTGAAGTTGAAAACTCATAGGTCAAACCGTCATAAGTCTGTATATACCAATTAATAGATGGTCTCAACAGATTTACTGAATAGTGATGAACATGGAAGGAACATAACTGGAGCATAAGTAACAGGGACGTTAGGGGAGGAGTAAATGGGAGATCAGCAGAGGAGAACCTTTTAGGTAATTACTGAGTGTGAAGGTAATTGTATCCCATATATACACCGCCTCACCAAAGGGCATACACTGCAGAGACTCTTAATAATCATGTAGGTAAGATGACTTGACCTATAGATGGTAATCAGTCTCCTTCAACAGCCACCCCAGTGCTTGCTCAATGAATTCAAGAACAAAGTGTCCAAGGCCATTCAGATGGAAGTTGTACAAAAGTTAAGCCATGTGGGTGTACTTTCTCCAAGGCTAATCTAGCCAGTGAACACTATTGCTGAATATCCAGTCTGTCAAGACTTAAGAAAGCTGAGTCCCCAGTATGGCACCATTCACTAGGACCAGCCAGTCACCTGGTGGCAAATTGATATATTGAATTTTTACATCTTATTAAGGGTAGCAATCTGAGCTCTGTGGAACAGACACTGTGTATATGGATATCCCTTCTCAGTTCCATAATCTTTTCCCAGAAGCATCAACCCTTGGGCCCACTGAATGCCTTACTCACTGTCATAGAATCTCAAACATTGTTTATGACCAAGAAACTCATTTACTGTGCCATGTGTGGCAATAAACTAATACCCCTGGGATTTACTGATCTTATCAGCTACCCAATCACCTAAAAGGACAATGAGAACATGTGGGTCTGGCACTAAGGGAATAAGTGGGAGTGGTTCATCTCATTACTACTGTCTCAATTCCTGTCCTAACAACTTTGGGCTCTCTGATGCATAAGGGAGGAATACTTCTACCATGGGACAAAATAAAATTTCTATAAAACTAGAAGTTGCAATTGTCAATGAACCAACAGGCAATGAAGGGGCTTACTGAACAGTTTGGGATGAATGGTCCTGTTAAGGAAAAATAAGGTCTCTACTACACAGTGGGGTGGCCTGTGAAATAGAAGGGAAACTCTTCTTTACCTGGCACTCCACCAGATAAAGAACCAGAAGCAGGTGAGGACAAAGAGGACTTAGAACAGTTGCCAGAAAAAGGAAGTAGTTAGTATCAACTATTGATTCACATCCAGATGCAGAAATCACTACAGTGCCCAGGCATACTTTCTTGCTTAATTTTTCATGCATATATTTATGTATATTAACCTATGTCATTTTTTCCGTTTCTCCCTTTTTTTTTTTGCGTACTCCCGTTGTGGAGCACAGGCTCCGGGCGTGCAGGCTCAGCGGACATGGCTCACGGGCCCAGCCGCTCCGCGGCATGTGGGATCTTCCGAGACCAGGGCACGAACCCGTGTCCCCTGCATCGGCAGGCGGACTCTCAACCACTGCGCCACCAGGGAAGCCCTCTCCTATTTTTATATAAAGTATTTTTGTGGTTGTTAACTTTATAATTTATTGTTTAAAGTTTACCCCAAAATATTGTGACCAAACTAGAAGGATATCACCCTGATTTGGATAAATTAACTGATGGAATTTGGGATCATACCTTTATAGGGAGAGAGTGAGCATATATTTATTTGAATAAGAAATAATTATAACATGTTAGATTTAAGAATGCTATTTTTAAATTTGAATATAGGTAGAAGGTTCTATATGAATGCTGAATGGACAAAGGAATGACTGTGCTGTGTATTATTTTGGAGGGACCAACCGCCTGCACCCTTATTTCTTTTCCTTCCTGTCCTCATATCACAGCAACTGGAAGTCTAGCAAATGCACTTCCCAGAATCTCTTGCCAGCGGGTTTCTGGTTTAGAGTCCACCAAGCAGAGGCCACAAAGTTCAAAACGCCAAGAGAAGCAGAAACCATCGTTCTTCGTCCAGTATGTAGACCTCATGGGCTTGAACAACTGTGATGCTTTGCAGTTCCTTTGGATCCCCTTGGAAGTTGTTCATCTGGTGTAGTGGTGACCTGAGATCGTTAGTGGAAGTTTCCTGTGATCCTGAAACTTTCTAATCCCCTCATGGCTGGTGATAAAACTGAGTAATAGTGAGTAATAATGAATGCTTTCCACAGTCGCTGCTTCTCCAGGCCTTCCTATATATTTTTAAGTCACTAGTTCACTGTATTAAATTTCTCCCTACTTAAAATAGCAGAGTGGTTTCTTTATTTTTATGACTGAACTATGACTGATACCATGCAATTGCTTAAATCAACCTTAAAAATTTGAGATTTGGCAACACTGCTTGTTTTAGCCTCAACTTTTCAATGAAAATTTGATAGATCAACTCTTACCACACTGAGCAAAACCCTTAAATAGGCTTTCCAGGCTAAGAAATGAGAAAACACTATTGATTCTTAGGGAAGAATATGATAAATCTATGATATTTGATATATCATATTTGATATATAACATAATTATGATATTTGATATAATTATATTGCGTTAATATTTCTTGAATGTTTACTTTGTGTCGGGCTGTGTTCTGAAAACTTGACATATATTATCTCATTCAATTCTCACAACAATCCTAGGAGGTAGACACTATGTTTACCCCTATTTTAAGGATATAATAACAGAGGCTCAGACAGGTAATTTGCCTGACATTGCAGAGCTTGAAAATGATAGAGACTGCATTTGTATCCAGGTATTGTGACTCCAGAGACCTTACTTTTAAACATTGCAATATGCTGCCGTGTAATGCAATATATAAAAGTCTGTCTAAAGATGCATAGTCAATAGAAGTAGTTAAAATGTATAGTATAGGTGACCATAGGGTTTACATAAATTAAAATATTTTCAGAGGTTGTCTATGTAACATGACTGTGCTCCTTTCCCTGCCTTTCTGTGCCCCCTCCCCCAACTCCCACCACTATTCTGGTATTGGTTATTTGTTAAAAACAATAATGATGGCTATATTAATAAGTAATGTTTAATGAGTAGATATTGGCCAGGCACTGTGCGAAACACTTCAGAAATGTATTTTATTCAGTCTTGTTATTGTTCACATTTTACAGACTGGAAAGTTGAGGCCTAGGTGATTGAGCGATTTTTCCATGTAGATGAAGTATCAGTAATAACCCAGCCTACTCTCTCCAGAGGGTGGCACTTAACCAGGCTATCATGTTCAGGAAGCTGTCACTATGAAGGAAATATATACATTCATGTCCCTTAGAGAAAGCCCCAGTATCTTGAAGGCATTGGAGAAATTCAAATTTAAACTTTTCTTTCTTTTCTTCTTCTCTCTATAAATACCTCTGTGAAAATAAACACATGCCCGGGACCTAAATTAAACTAAAGTGGCAAAGAAAATGAGGACACTAGGCCTAAAAGAAAAACTACTTTCTGCTTTGTCGATAGTGGATTCTTATGGGACTCTTGCTTCTTAAGGAGAATTCTGGATTTATTTCCTGCAAGTGAGAACTTTTATTCTCTTAGTTTAAAAGAAAGTAGAAACAGGAAAGGCTGCATACATGTAAGGCAGAGTTCTGCAGATATCTTGATGTTTGAAGCAAACAGAAGGCATTTATTTGCCTTTTCATTACTATCCTTCTCAGGTGATATGAACACCTATTTGGGCTGGTGAGGGGAGGAAACCTGGATCTAAGCCCTTTGAGATTTCAGGTTCTATAACTCCAAGAGGAAACGAGGATTAATAAAGCATTTTGATGTCAGCAAACTGATACACCACACATTGCCCTGTGCTTCAGTTTGATCTGCATTTAACACATCAGCTGGAGAAGGCCTGTACCCATCAGCTGCCAGCCTTAGAGTGATCCAGATTTCACCTTTAGCATACCTCTGAAAAACACATTGCTTCTTTCAGAGGCAGTTATCTGCCAGGTGCCTCATTATGTGATCTCAGAACACCCTATTAATTTATTTTAATTAATTAATTAATTAATTTTGGCTGTGTTGGGTCTTCGCTTTGTGGGCTTTCTTTAGTTGCAGCGAGCAGGGGCTACTCTGTTGCAGTGCCCAGGCTTCTCCCTGCGGTGGCTTCTCTTGTGGAGCATAGGCTCTAGGTGTGTGGGCTTCAGTAGTTGCGGCACATGGGCTCAGTAGTTGTAGCTCGTGGGCTCTAGAGTGCAGGCTCAGTAGTTGTGGTGCACGTGCTTAGTTGCTCCGCGGCATGTGGGATCTTCCTGGACCAGGGCTCAAACCCAAGTCCCCTGCATTAGCAGGCGGATTCTTAACCGCTGCGCTACCAGGGAAGTCCCCACCCTATTAAATTTTGTGGCACTTACCACAGTTGTTGTGATATATTTGTAAAATTATTCTTTTTGAATTTGTCTTCCTCTTTGGCCTGGAGATTATGTTCTACTGTAGACTAAAGAAATTGATTTAGTTATAACTGTTGTAAATTAACAATCAAAGGCTGTAACTATAGGGTTAAAAATAAATAGGGAGAAACATTTTTTCAGGGGATAAACTAGTGAATGTAGGTTTATGTTTTAGAACTTTGGTGAATATATCACTGAGCAGGAAAATTAAAAACCTCAGATTTAGAGCAGGCTTTCTTAATAATTCTAATTCTATTGACACATTGAGTATTTGTGGTGGGAGCTGTCAAACCACTGGGTTAAAAATAAACGTAGTTTGGAGACACTACATGTAGATTCAGTTATGGTGGAAAGAATCAAGAATTTTAGGCTTGGAAGCAAGTCAAATGATGGTCAAATATTCTAAATTTACAAGTGAAGAAGGTAGGTGCTGAAAGTCACACAGTTATTTAGTCTCAAAGCTGAAATTTAAAATAGGTGTATTCGTATCAACATCAGTACCCTTTCCAATCAATGGAAGACATTGCTAAGTTCCATAAATCTACATCAGCCAGTGAGTGCCCTCTGTTGTGAGCAATAGAAATAAACTCCAGTTAACTTCAGCAGAAATGAAATTTACAGAATAATGTTAGGACTTGTGAAATAAAATCGCTATGAATTTGGCTTCAGTTGGGTCAACCAAGAGACAGACTTTGGCCAGAACTCCACCAACCTACTAACTGGCAATAAATTCTCATTCTTTCCAGCAGATTGCAATGGCAGTCTGAGATACTGGGAATTAACTTGGCTCAGTGTACAACTCCCTGAAAGGTCTGGGCAAGTTAGGAGGGTAACCAGTCATCAGTCATTTTAGGGAAGCAAATAATCAGACCCATGTCAGCTGACTGAGTAACACACTGAATGAATCAGGACTCTCTGGGAGGTGTGCTCACAGTAATACCTTCAGCCCAATTTCAAATTATATTGCTCATTTTTTATTTTTTAACATCTTTATTAGAGCATAATTGCTTTACAATGGTGTGTTAGTTTCTGCTTTATAACAAGGTGAATCAGTTATACATATACATATGTCCCCATCTCTCTTCCCTCTTGCGTCTCCCTCCCTCCCACCCTCCCTATCCCACCCCTCTAGGTGGTCACAAAGCACCGAGCTGATCTCCCTGTGCTATGCAGCTGCTTCCCACTAGCTATCTATTTTATGCTTGGTAGTGTATATATGTGCATTATTACTCCCTCTTTTGTGGAACACCGTCTATTTTCACTAATATTCCCACATATTTACACACATAAATATCAAAGTTCTGAAGTTCTCTGAGTCTGTAGGAAACATGCTGGTATATGGCTCCAGTTGGAATCCTGGAGACCATGAAGGATGGACCACTGGATATGAAGAAAATTGACTTAATTGTCCACAGAACACTCTCATGCAAGGGAGTTACAGTGTTTTACGCAAATGGAAAGGGGTTTCTTTATCTGGTTAGTGGGATTGGATAATGAGGGTATATATATTTTTTTAGAGAAGATGTTGGGGGTAGGAGTTTATTAATTAATTAACTTATTTTTGGCTGTGTTGGGTCTTCGTTTCTGTGCGAGGGCTTTCTCTAGTTGTGGCGAGCAGGGGCCACTCTTCATCGCAGCACACGGACCTCTCACTGTCGCGGCCTCTCTTGTTGCGGAGCACAGGCTCCAGACGCACAGGCTCAGTAGTTGTGGCTCACGGGCCTAGTTGCTCCGCGGCATGTGGGATCCTCCCAGATCAGGGATCGAACCCATGTCCCCTGCATTAGCAGGCAGATTCTCAACCACTGCGCCACCAGGGAAGCCCCATGAGGGTATATTTTTAAGCCCTAAGAATCTCACCCATATAACCACACCTATTATGTCCTCACTCTTTCAGAACCAATGCCATAAATTGTGAGTCACAAATATGTTTTGCACCCTGACATTCACTGCAGCACTATTTACAATAGTCAGGACATGGGAGCGACCTAAATGTCCATCAACAGAGGAACAGATAAAGAAGATGTGGTGCACATATACAATGGAATATTACTCAGCCATAAAAAAATGAAATAATGCCATTTGCAGCAACATGGATGGACCTAGAGATTGTCATACTGAGTGAAGTAAGTCAGACAGAGAAAGACAAATATCATATGACATCGCTTATATGTGGAATCTAAAAAAAGGGTACAAATGAACTTATCTACAAAACAAATAGAGTTACAGATGTAGAAAACAAACTTATGGTTACCAGGGGATAAGAGGGGGAGGGATAAATTGGAAATTGGGATTGACATATACACACTACTATAAATAAGGACCTGCTGTATAGCACAGGGAACTTCTACTCAATACTCTGGAATGACCTATATGGGAAAAGAATCTAAAAAAGAGTGGATATATGTATATGTATAACTGACTCACTCTGCCATACACTTGAAACTAACATAACATTGTAAATCAACTACACTCCAATAAAAATTTTTTTAAAAATTATAAAAAAAAATGTGTCTTATGTAATTTAAAATTTTCTAGTAAGCCACAATTTAAAAGGTAAAAATAAACCCATGAAATTAATTTTTATAATTTAGTTAACCCAATATGCCTAAGATATTATATTTCAACATATAAGCAGTAAAAATGAGATATTTTACATTCTTTTGTTCTTAAGCACTAAGTTTTCAAGTATCCAGGGTTTATTTAGCCGTATGGGGCTAGTGGCTACCATATGGACAGCACAGGTTTTATCCTCTTTTTCTCTCCTCAAGCTTTTCAGTATGATTATAAGTAACTACCCCGCCCTACAGTCTTGAATCCTTCATGCCTTGCATACCTTCATTGCCAGATTTTCACCTGTCAATAAGAACAGGAGATTTGCATTCCCCTTCAGCACTGTTTAGGCAACATCGAACCCAAGAATCCTCCTTTCTCTAAGCATCTGCTGTCTACAATCTATTCACAAATACCAATTTCTTCACCAGAGTGTTTATTGTAAGCAACACCACCAACTCCGGAGAACTTAAGGAGAAATTATTTTCCTGGATGAATAATGATTAGTTAAAAAACTTCAGTTCAAAAGCCGGAGAATCAGACTCCGTTAGAAATCAGGGAATACAGTCTAGTTCATGCTAAGGATACCACTCTTGGCACCTTTGCAAGCCTCACAGTATTGCTTTGCTAATGTCTTCAAATGTACCTGCATCTTTGCAGATTCAAAGTCAAAGCTGAAGAATTTCACTGATTCAGTATCATGAGCTGGCTCTTTAGGGGGTCAGGGAGAGGTGATATCTGGATCCTTCAGTTTCTGTAGTAGAAGACAGAATTCTCTTATCACTTGAATCAGGGGAATTCTTCCCAAATAAGATGGGCAGTAGGGTGATGCATGGTAGGATAATGGGCAGTAGGATAAAGAAGTCAACTGTCTCCTGCAAAAACACTGGGGAAATAAATACAGTGGAATAAGTGCATTTTCTTATTTATGGCAAATGAATTTATGGGCTGTCATAAATGCCCTCAGTAAAAACTAAGGGCTTATTTGAAGTGAGAGTTATTATTTTTTGATCACATTTATGTTGCTAAATATTTTAAATTAAAAAATAATATTTCTGATTTTAATAAATCAAATTTTAAAACTATGGCTTCATAACGTAGCCAGTGTTAAACGTTTGGTAGGTTTTTTTTTTTTTTTTCCTGTGCCAGGAGTAAAATTTTAGAGGCTCTTTGACAATTATTTTGAAGTGATAAATAAAAGCCTTCATAAACTCTTTATCATTGTAATTTTGACATTGTCAGAGTTTTAAAGTCCTTAAGAAAAAAATAATTTAGTTCCAAAAACAGATTTAAAAAAGCGTAAAAAATTTTTGTTATGGTATCAAGGCAGTAGTGTTCAGTAGTTTTTTTAATGGAAGAGGAAGACAGAGGACCCACAGAACTCACCATTTACATTAATTTCAATGTCACTATACTAGGATTTAAAATGCATTTTTATTGCCATTTGTCATCAGTTTCAAAGGTTAGAAAAATGATGTATACTATGCCCCAGTCTTTCCCATGTTTCGTTTTCTCCATGCCATGTAATGAAATGTGAAAACGGCAGGATAATGAGCTCTGTGTGATCAAGGGACTGTGTAAAACCTCATCGCAACCAACCAATAAAGCCTCTTAAGAGGAATGTATGCAGGACACAGCACAGCTGAATTGTGATTCAGGGGCTGGCAGACATACAGCAACGAAGAACTAGGGAAATTTAAAAATGAGTTGTAATCCAATTTTGATTGACTTTAAATGGAAAATGACACAAGGAAATTCGGGTGCTAAGTGTTATAGGTTCCAGTCTGTTTTTCCTAATTTTCTCAGCTGATGCCTCAGTACAGATTTTCGGGTAATCAAAAACATTCATTGATAACTAACGAGTTTATGATTAGGACAATATTCCAGAGTCATAATGTAAAGATAAGTCTAACATTACCAAGAAATCAGCTATGATTTTATTTGTTCTATTTTTTCCTTCTGTATATAATGGTTAACATTTTTATTAAGTGCTTGCTATGAACATATACTGAAAACATAATATTAAAACATATAACCAGGTAATTAATTCAACTTCCTTATAATGATTTAAAATGCCAGTTTGGTAAATGTGTCCCAGCTGATTATATTGAGAGCAATTTGATGTGATCAGCCAGCTAAGTGACTTATCTCCACCTGGCATATTGCTACTTTCTTCATCCTGCATCAGGCACTAGTGGCAAAATGAGCTATGATTCCAGCTGCTTTGGTACTGATGCCCTTACGTACTCAGTTATAGAACACTTTGCTTCATTAGGCACTGAGGAGAGCCTTAAATAGTAGAGGAACCAACTATATGGGGTTTTTTAATTTCCCAGAGTACCATCCATGCCAGAAGACAGGGAAAAATCAATAGAGATGGAGCTGTCTTACATTTTTCAAGCAAAGTATTCTTTACAGTGAGAGGCAAGTCACAATGAGGATGACTGAATGAGACCCAGCATCTGAAGGGAAATGAAGACACAGTGTAGCATGAGCATATCTGACTCAGTTTTCTAGCTTCTACTATATTCCCACCTTTTCAAAGCCCATGCTCAGATCATAATTTCACTACTCATTTAACATCTTTATTGTAAACATGAATCCAGAGTACAGAGACTTCATTCTTATTTTCTATCTCAAGATTATGTCAAACATTACTTTCTTTAACACCCCTGACACTTCCTATGTATCTTTTCCTATAATGTCCATATTATTCTGAGTTTTGCTTTTTTGTTTATTCAACAAATATTTATTGAGAACGTACTACATTCCAGGAACTGTTCTGGCAGCAGTGACTGGAGCATGAACAGGGCACATATTATTCCTGATATCATAAAGCTTAAATTCTAAATAGGAGAGGCAGACCATAAACAAACAAATAAATAAGTAAAATATAAATTATCAGAGGATGATAAACGCTATGGAGCAAAATAATTCAGGATAGAGAGTAGGGAAATTGGAGGTATATTTTTAAATAGGATGGCTAGGGAAGACGTTGCCAAGAAGATAACATTTGAGTTACGGCCTGAAAGAAGAGAAGGATCAAACTCTGTAGACATCACAATTATGTTATTAATAAGAGAATGGGTTTGTGCAGCTGGGATGAGCTACATAAAAATGCATTAATGTAGGTAATCATAGAAATTATTAATACAATAACCACAATGCTGTTATAATACTTTTGACAGAGGTATCCAGTTTACTCTTAGAAGCAGAATCCACAGAGCACCTGCAAACTATTAATCAAGTAATCATAGAAGGTTTAAATTAAAGTTGTAAAATAAGAGTGTGAAAAAACACACATTATGTGTGTTCAATTGTAACCAAAATGTAGTGTTGGAAATTAACCAAGTAGAAGGTAGCAACTTTGAAAGGTAATGATATATGATAGTTTGAAATATGCATGCAGTTTAATATTATGAGACAGGTTAGTCCTTATTAATATAAATCTACCACTAGAATTTTTAGAGACAATTTTGTTAGCCGGAGGAGAGACTATGATATTGTGATGAATAATAAGCTTATATGTAGAAGGCTTACATGTAGCTTGGGCAAGAGCAGATCTTGTGTATAGACCATTATTTAGAGCCTATTACCAAAAACATGAAAATTGGGATCTTGATAATACTTTTTAAATGAAAGGTATTTTAAAACTTACATTAATAAATATTAATACTCTTCCTCAATTTAAAAAAATCTGGATGGCCTTTCATTTTATATTTAAAAGCTAAGAGTCTAAGACACAAATTGATTTGATCATATCATACATACAAATTAAATCAAACTCTATAAAGAGGTCATAGAATAGTTCACTAAGTCATATAAATAATTAATGAGTCCATGATAAAAAATAGATTATTCTAATGATTTACTTAGTTTTCTAAGCATTGAAGACATTCAAATAGGCAGCTTACTGTTTTTCCTTGGATTCATTTTATTTTTATCATTTTCCTACAAAATACCTTGTAATCCAGCTACCACTGTTGGTATACTTCCCTAGGTATTAACTCAAGTTAGCTTTTAAAATGTTAATCACACATTCTTTGAATAGATACAGGAGGCCGGAACATTAATTAAGGTTAGATTAGTCGATGAAAGAGTTTAACATTAACTTTAGCAGTAATGAAATGCTATAAAAAGTATATATATTCAATGAGCAGAAATTTTAGCAGAGAGCAAAGGTCCTTTCTGCTGTAGCAGATTTATTAAGTCACTATTAATATTTTACAAATTCAGTCTCCAGAAAAAAGTAGCAATGGCTTAGTTACTTATCTTCCCATTACTTTCCTAGAAACCATATACAGCATCAAGGAGAATGGAGGGAGGAAAGAGGGAATTCACAAACTATATTTTCTGCAAAGCTAGGAAGCATGGAAATTCTGGAAACTACACGTACACATAAGGAAAGCATATGAGACCTGTGAAGTCTGCAGGGGAAACTGCTGGGTGCAGGGTGTCAGGGAAGAGTGGGGAGTTCTGATTGGCAAGTATCAGACATTGATAGGAAATAATCTCTCTCAGGAGAGAGACCTACAAAGAGTAAGAATTTAAAAACTTTAATTAAAATTTTTCCAAAGCAATTACCTGTTCAAATAGAAAATAAAATCTGCATTAATAAATTTCTTAGATAAAAAGAAAAGAAAAATGAGAACTTGGGGGATACAGCCAACTGTATACTCAGAGGTAAAGTAACATGCTTTAAAGAGGGCATCATGTTAAAAAAAACCAAGATGTTAATAAATTATTCAAATAAAGAATACAGAAGGGATGAAAATGGTTTACAGAAATATGAGAATGGAAATAAATGGGATCAAAGTAGAAAAGTGATAATTTTTTAAAAATTAGGAGAGAAACAATTCATAAATAAATCCAAAATATGTGATTTCTGTTGCAATTATTTTTGTTTTTGCATGTTTGTGGAAAGTAGGGATGAGGAGGGTGTGTGATAAAATAGAGCATAAACTCTATGACAAATGTGATAAAAAAAATTTTAGATATAAAACAGGAGATAAAGTGAGAGATATGAAGTTTAAGAGACTACCTTTCAGAGACCCACTAATAAATTTGAAAATATTATTGAAATAGGTAATTTTCTGAAAAATTACCAATATTGACTACAAAAGTAAAAAAAAATTGAATAATAACCATGGAGAAACAAAAAATACATTATTAAATTTATTAAAGAATTCTTTCCTTAATGGTTTAATTGTAGATGTGACTGATTCTATACAAACTACCACAGGTTAGAAAAATGGAAAGTTTTTTCTGTCATTTTCAAAGTGAACATATTTCTGAGCTCAAAACATAGTAAAGTTCTCTCTCCCTCACTCACTTTAGGCACACCTGCTTATGACTACATAGAATAAAAAATAAACCTTTGGGATTGATTAAAAATCACAACAGAAACAGAAGCAGACTCATAGACACAGAGAACAGACCTGTGGTTGCCAAGGTGGATGGGGAGTGGGGGAGGGTTAGATTGGGAGTTTGGGACTAGCAGATGCAAACTATTAAATATAGAATGGATAAACAAGGTCCTATTGTATAGCACAGGGAACTATATTCATTATCCTGTAATAAACCATAATGGAAAAAGAATATGAATCACTTTGCTGTATACCAGAAACTAACACAGCATTTTAAGTCAACTATACCTCAATACAAAAATTACAACAAACTAATAACCCTATACAACCACATAGAGTTATTCATAGGAATTCAAGGATATATTAGTATTAGGAAATATAGTGATATTATATTATGAATGTATTATAGAAAAAATACAACCATTTCAATAAATAACCAAAACTGTATATAATAGAATTACATATCTAAAAGCTTATGAACCAAGAGGAAAATGAGGCAAGTATGGTGTTACAGAAACCTTGAGAAAAATGTTTCAGTTAACAGGTTGGGTGTTGGTTCTAAGATTTGGAATATAATGAAGATACAAAGAAAGCCATTGTGTTAAGTAAGATGGAAAGTATTGAGACCTTGCTAAATGTAGTTTCAGGAGCAGAAGGGAGAATAGAGTGAGAATACAGAGAGGAAATATAGATAAATCTATGACGTTGGCTATGAGGTCAACAATAGATAAATAATTGAATTGTGTGGTAAACTATCCAACTTCTTTAATATCAACTTTGGAATAACTAGAACTTAGAAGATTGCACACCTAACTAGAGATTCTATCACCTATAATATTCATTCATTCTTTCTTTCATTCACCAATAGCTGAGCAGCTACTAGGGAGAAAACACTGTAGCAAAGGATTCCAAATTTTATTCTGTTCATGAGGAGTTTGTATTTTAGTTTTGGAAATTAAGATAATTAAAATACAGAATAGAAGGTTTAGGGCTATAATAAATTTTGTGCAGGCCAAACACACACATACATACACACACAAATACACACACACACAGCAGAATATTTCCCATAATTATTTCTTGCAGACCATAGTTTAATGCATATCCCAGAAAAATGCACACTAATACTTTTTAAATCATATTTTATCTAGAAAATAAAGGTAGATATATTTAAATACGTTATACTATGATAAAGTGTAAGTCTCTAAACACAAGGCAATTACTTGGACACTTCAGGCGTAATAAATCAATAAAATGAAACCATGAATCTTTCAAGGAAAATTGTTGGTTGTTCAGAATTTGTGTGGGCATCACAAATCTCATTTTCTCTTTAAATATTGACCTAATTTTAGTAAAGCTTTTTGGAGAGTATAGGTAAATCAAAACCTTCAAATGCCAGGAAAAACAGAACTGGACTAGGAAAACAAAAATTGCAAAAGTTGGTGAATGATAGTATTGATAGTTCAGATAATTGGTCCAAAACTGCTTTTTATTTGTTAATTAATTACAAACATGAATTCTGAAAAAAATTATTTATTGAGCACCTACCTTGTGTAAGGTACTGTGACAGGCAATAGGAAGAATACATAAAGAAGCAAGAAGTCTACCCAGTCATATTTTAAAGTCTTCAGCATTTCCAGTAGTGCAGATCTCTGAAACAAATTATCTGTTTTGTCTTATCTGAAAATTCTATTCTTTATTCTTATTGTTAAAAGAATATTTTTGCTGAACATCAAATTCTGATTTCTTTTAGCACATAGAATTCTGGTTTCTTTTAGCAATTAAAGATGCCGTTCCATTTTCTTTGTTTTTTTTTTTTCCGAATGAGAAATCAGTTCATTTAATTCATATAGCTATTCCTCTGAGTGTCATATATCTCGCCCCCCCCGCCCACCTTTTGCTACTTAAGACACTTTCTTTTCTTTTGATGTTCATTTGTAGTTTGATTATACTGTCCCTCAGTGTATTTTCTTTGTATTTATCCTTGTGTGGAGTTAGCTGAGCCTCTTGTTAGTCCCCAAATTTGTGAAAAATTTCTCCAAATATTTTCTGCCCTATTGTTCCTCTCTTATATTTCTAGAACTCCATTTGCATGTATCAGACCACGTAACAGTTATCACAGTTCAGTGATACTCTTTATTTTTTTTTTACAATTTTTTTATCTACTTTCAGATTGGCGAATTTCAGTTGATCTATGTTCAATTTCACTGACATTTTCTTCTGTCTCCAATCTGCTGTTAAGCCCACTGAATATATGTAAAGGCCTTGTCTGCTCCTTCGAATACCTCAGCCACCTTAGAGCTTTTTCTGTTGAATACTTTAAAAAATTTCTTGACAATGAATCACATTTCGCTACTTCTTTGAAGTCCAGTACTTTTTATTACATGTTAGACATTGTTGGGGAAAGATGTAAAAACTGTAATTTCTGTTATCTTCCTCTGAAAGTGTTTATTTTTGTTCTAACAGACAGTTAAATTACTGGTCATTCTCCTTGACCTTGTGGAGGGTTGGTTCAATACATTGCTACTTTGTTTTAAAATCTGAAACTTACCATTTTAATGACTGATATTTCACTAAATCTAGCTGACATATAGTTGAGAGCAATTATAACAACAGCAACACTGCTAATGGATTGAATCGCTTTTAAATTTATTTATTTATTTTTGGCTACGTTGGGTCTTCGTTGCTGTGTTTGCGGAGAACGGGGGCTACTCTTTGTTGAGGTGCGCAAGCTTCTCATTGTGGTGGCTTCTCTTGTTGCAGAGCACGGGCTCTAGGCACGCGGGATTCAGTAGTTGTGGCACGTGGGCTCAGTAGTTGTGGCTCACAGGCTTAGTTGCTCCATGGCATGTGGGATCTTCCTGGATTAGGGCTCGAACCCCTGTCCCCTGCATTGGCAGGTGGGTTATTAACGACTGCGCCACCAGGGAAGTCCCTGGATTGAATCACTTTTAAAAGGTTTTCAAACAGAAAGAGAGACACGAAGAAAGAAAACAAGCCGGTTGCCTTCCCATTGCCCTTAGGATAAATGCAATCTCCCAAGATTGAGATACATCACCCTTCATAGTCCCATCCCAGAGTAACTTTCCAGTTTTCCAGTCTCTGCTATCTTCTACTAACACCCAGCAGTAGAACCTAACTCAATTCAAGACTCAAAACTTTTGCAAATGCTGTTTTCTACACCAAGGATAGTCTTATGGCTAATATCTTTTCAATACTGCTCACATGTTACTCATAAAATCTGTCCTAATTCTATCAGACAAGGTTAGGTCCTGCATCCTAAGACCTTCTACAATACTTTTTTTATATGTCTATAACAGATTTTATCTCAGCATATCAGTTCTCTAGAGGAATACTTCTTGAACATTTATTCATTTATGCAACAGCAGCTACTCTGTACGTAAGATGTACCAGGCATTGGTCTAGGTGCTCAGGATACAGTGACAAAAATAATACAAATGATTTTTTAACTCAGAGTGTAGTGGGTGTTGTGTTCAGATTTTGTTGTGAGAAGCAGTACTAGACAGTGGTTAAGGGGACAGACTTTGGAACTGGACTGCATGGTTTGAAGCCTATCTCTACTATTTATGAGCTGTATACCTTAATACAGCTGGCGGTCCAGTGAGGTCCTAACCACTGGACCGCCAGGGAATTCCCAAGCTGTATACCTTGAACAAGGTACTTCCCTGTGTCTCATTTTCACCATTTGATAAGTGTAAATAGTATTTCATAGGTTCCATGTGAGCTTAAAATATGTAAAACATTAGAATGGTGCCTGGCATACAAGAACTCAATAAATATTTTATATTATTTATTGTCTCTTATGCCTATAGTATGATGTCCAAAACAGTAGGTGCAGACAACATATTGTTGAATGAATGAATGAATGAATATCTATGCTTCTGGATTAAAAGATACATATCACATATCGAAGAAATTTTATATTGCTTCTCTTTTTTTTTTAAACCAAGAAAAAGTTATATAAGAAGCTCTAGCTTCTTATATAAAAAACACAAGCTAAGAAATGTTAAAAGTTGGGGCTTCCCTGGTGGCGCAGTGATTGAGAGTCCGCCTGTTGATGCAGGGAACACGGGTTCGTGCCCCGGTCCGGGAAGATCCCACATGCCGCAGAGCAGCTGGGCCCGTGAGCCACGGCCGCTGAGCCTGCGTGTCTGGAGCCTGTGCTCTGCAACGGGAGAAGCCACAACAGTGAGAGGCCCGTGTACGGCAAAAAAAAAAAAAAAAAAAAAAAAAGTGGATTTATTAATGCAATAACAGTATTTGCTTCTATTCTACTGCTACTTTCACTTGTTCATTCAACAGAAATTTTTTGTGCTCTTCTTAATTAAAAACAAAAAATGTGACTGTTCTTTTCCTTGGGAGTTTATAAGCTAGATGGGAAATTGATATGTAATTACATATAATAAAATAAAATGTAGTATACAATGAGTATGTGAAGGAACGAAATGAATCACACATTTGGAAGCATGCATGAACTGCTTGGCATATATTAATTTGAATTATATGAAACTGCCAACATTTTAATGGCTTGACTATTCAAATGGCAATTTTATATGATTCAAAATAATAGCAGATAATAAAAAATACATTCCATGTATCAGAATAATATGTTATTCAGAAGAGGGGAAAACTTGCAAGGATTCATTTTTCAGGTTGACAAAGCTTTAGAAAAAGAGGCAACTGGAGTAGATTTGAAGAAAAAGTAGATAAGAGTCAAGCGATTCAAAACAGTGATTCTTAAAATGCGGTACCACAATCTTAGAGGAGCATAGGAAGTAATGACCAAACCTGAAAGAACAGTGGCCACGTATTTTTTAAAAATAGTTATTTTATTTCATTTATTTCATTTTTCCCATAGTATTCCGCTTTCTGAAGTTGAAAGGCGGAGGGAAAATTGCTCAAGATAGGGTCTCTCTAACTAATGAAGTAAACATTCTTATAATTAGTTAAATTTTACAGATCTAGTGATTTTATAAATCTAATAATTTTATTTTATTTTTATTTTTTGGCTGCACCATGCAGCTTCCAGGATTTCAGTTTCCCAGCCAGAGATCAAACCTGGGCCCCCTGCAGTGGAAGTGTGAGGTCCTAACCACTGGACCGCCAGGGAATTCCCTATAAATCTAATAATTTTAAATATCTATGTCTATGTACTTTATGATAATATTTCCTCCCAGTAATTCTTACTTAATATAACTCCTAAAATTCCAAGTGACTAAGCTGGTTTTTTAGTTCTCTATTGTGTAGCACTAAATTATTCTGCATTAAGTCAGAAGAATTTAATTTTCTTGATCTACTTAGAAATTCACTTAGTGAAATGCAACAACATGCATTTCAAGGAGTCAGTTCTTTGTTCAAAATCATGCATTTAATGAATAGAAGGATACCAGAGCTGCAGGACACTCAATACTTAAAGCACTGCATAAGATTAAAAACACTGAGTAAATTGAAAATAAGGGTTTTTAGTTAAGTTTCATGCTTTAAAGTGCAAGTTACTTGAACTCTAATTAAAGATAGACTATCTGTTAATATTTCTCACTTGAAGGCTTGGATTTATGCTTTTTTAAAATGGAAATTTCAAATGATATGTGTGTTGCTCATGACAAGTCCACTTAGCCAAGGGAGAATTTTGACTAGATTTCATATTAACTTATCTGCCTTTAATACTGATAATGTCATTTCAGCATCTTCACATGACATGAAAATAAGCAAAACAGCTACTCAGTCTTTGAACAAAATATATACTAAAACAATGTGCTTTGTCTAAAGCACTTACTCAAAAATTACTCCAATATGCTAACTAGTCTGAACATTATTCTCTTACAGATATCAGTTCCATTCCTGAAACAATTATAAGTGAAAATAAATATGTAAGGAGACAACAGCATTTTGATGTTGTGGAATCACCTCTGAACTGGGATTTAGGAGATCTTTGTTCGTCACCTGGGAAATGAGGAGTGTAAATTAGATTGTCTTTATCAGCTCTAACGTTTCATGATACTAATACTAGATTCACAAAGGTTCTGAAACTGCTGTAAAAAGGGCTTAATGGAAAATGCAAAGAGTTTGCCAGAAGATAAGCTATGTGTCTTATCTTTTTCTTTCTCATAGTTTAATCAGTCTGTACACATCTCCTGTGTTTAGAAAAAAATCTTTTATACACAAAGAAGAGATATTGTTTAACTGAAAACCCTTCCAAATATAGCAGAAAAGGAGAAATAACTCTTCTTTGCATTTAAATAACCCATATGAAATAATTAAAAATATATTCTGTAACTTTTATCAAAGTATCTGTTTTTCACTTGATCCCACTTGCAAAATAAACATATTTTGACAAAATCAACCATAGGTAAATGTGTGAAGAATCTATAGGAAGACACCTTCTTGCATCCCAAATATTTAATCTTCATGCTGGGCTCCTCCTTCCATTATACTGATATCTTTTCTAATTCCTTGGAACACAGGAGTTCTTTTTGCCCACTAATGCTAAGACTAGTTTTCAACTGATTCCTCACTATAGGGCAGTGCAAGGTAGGAGCCTACTCAGTGAAAAATACATGGATTTTAACACTGAGGACCCAAAGTGGTGAATACCTAAGTGATGAAATCTCAATATTATAGTATATTTAAGCAAAGTTCTCTTCCATCAGACTACCAAGTAGATACTTACAGAGAAAGATGGTCGTACATTTGCACCTCTATATTAAACGGTTACAGATCTATTTCCTTGGGTTTTAGGCACAAACTCAGGTTCACACTGGCATAAGAAAATAAATGGTGTAAACCATTTAAGCATTAGTTTAAAGTTATGGATAATGAGGGACTAAGGTCTAGAGAGAGACCATCAAAGGGATGTTTGGCAGTAAGAGGAAAGAGTATTTGGCATGTCAGCTGAGAATCAACAAGAACTTACACAGGCAGAGAGAGGGGGGAAAGAATCAAAACGCACAAAAGGGAAAGCCATCTGTTGGGCTTCAGAGCAAACACAGTATATCTGGTGTGTGAAACTCTGATGATGCTTATCACATAGCTCAGAATATTCAACTCTACTTGTAGAATGCTGTCCTTGTCTGAGCATGCATGCCCTCCATTTGATCCCTCACTAATCCCTCAATAACTTGCTACACGCTTCCAAGAGTATCCAAAACAAACCAAGAGAGTGAAAACACCAACCAACCAATGAACAAAATCAGGCAATTTTTATTTGCCTGATTTTTCTTTGACTTTATAGAACTGTATAAATTGAAAACCTTTTTTCTTTATACTTGGTAAAAAATAAATCTCTCTAGTTAATTAGACAACTAAATCTCTTTAGTTAATTAATAGTTACTAAGCTTACCTAACAGCTTCAGAAGAATTTATGTCAATAATTAACTTACTCTCCATTGGTAGTTGAGTGGGGGTGGAGATTCTAGAAGCCTGGACTGAGACTGGCACAGAAGGAAGACAGGATAAATGACAGGAATAATTCCTTAAGAAAGATAATTTACCAAAAGTGACATAATAAAAAATAGTCTCTGGGCTTCCCTGGTGGCGCAGTGGTTAAGAGTCCGCCTGCCGATGCAGGGGACATGGGTTCGCGCCCCGGTCCGGGAAGATCCCACGTGCCGCAGAGCGGCTGGGCCCGTGAGCCATGGCCGCTGAGCCTGCACGTCCGGAGCCTGTGCTCCGCAATGGAAGAGACCACAACAGTGAGAGGCCCGCGTACCGCAAAAAAAAAAAAAAAAAAAAAAAGTCTCTGAACAGTTCTATATCTATGGACGAAATTGAACCTATAACTTAAAATCTTCACAAAAAATAAAATGCCAGCCATTACTTGTGAGTTCTTCTAAACGTATAAAAAATACATAATATTAATCAAAGCAAAACAAAACAAAACCTTCCTTGGCATATAAAGAGAGGGACTACTTTCCTATGTATTTTATGAGGTTAGAATAAAT
This sequence comes from Delphinapterus leucas, assembly GCF_059928025.1. Classification (NCBI taxonomy): domain Eukaryota; kingdom Metazoa; phylum Chordata; class Mammalia; order Artiodactyla; family Monodontidae; genus Delphinapterus; species Delphinapterus leucas. The sequence goes on from NC_143139.1 coordinate 64,973,056, forward strand.
CTGATACTAAAACATGACAAGGACAATGTAAGAAAGAAAAATTACAGGCCAGTATCTCTCGTGACATGTAAGCAAAACCCTTAAATAAACATTAGCAAGTCAAATAAAGTAATATAAAAATATATGATGTATTATCATGATGAACTGTGATTTGTTTCAGGAAAGCAGGTTTGGTTTAATATTAGAGAAGTTATCAATATAATTAATCAAATTAAGAGAATAAAGAATAAAAATAATTTAACTATATCAATAGATACAGAAAAGTCATTTGACAATATTCAACACTCAATAATGATAAAAAATATTTCCACAAATTTCAGTGGAAGTAAGCTTCCTCAATTGCATAAAGGATATTTATAAAAAAACTCATAGTTAACATTACATTTAATGATGAAATATTTAATATTTTTTCCTTAGGTTGCGAATAAGGCAAGAATGCCATTATTACCACTTCTATTAAACTCTGTACTGTAGGTTCTGTCCAGGTCAAAAAGCATTAAAAAAGTATAAAGGTTGGGAGGAAAAAGGGAAACAGATGACATGATTGTGTATATATATAAAATCTAGTAATATTTACAGATAAACTAGTAGAAATTGCTCTGTAAATTTATCAGGATTCAAAGCTAATATACAAAAGTAAATTTTATTTCTATAAGTTGTAGACAAGAATTAGAAAATAACAATATAATATCATTTATAATAGCACAAAAAATCTAACTCCTAGAAATAAATCTTCCAATAGATTGCTAAAACTACAAAATATGGTTGAGACAAGTTTAAAATAACAAAAATAAATAGAACAGAAAGAATGCCATGTTCCTGGATTGGAAGACTCACTACTTTGTACCATGCAGAATTTTAAAAGCACCCTAATGGTTCACACCATTGTGTAATCTCCCCCTCCTGACTGTGGGCACACCTTTTAACTTGCTGCTAACCTATAGAATATGGCAAAGGTGATGGGATTTTACAGACATAATTAAGGTCCCTAATTATTAAGAAAAAGGACAATTATCCTGAGTGGGCCTGGCTAATCACATGAGCCATTTAAAAAGGGTTTAGACAGCAAAGAAGGAAGAAGTCAGAGACTCTTTCCTCCTGGTCTTGAAGAAGCAAAAGCTGTCAGATTTCTATGCTGCCAGATTTCTGTATGGTCAAGGTCTGATTCCTGACCTCTGAGGGCCCCTGAGGCAGATCTAAAGCAGAGGGAGACTCAGGCCTTAGGTTACCGGAGAGAAATCACATAACCAATAAGCTGGTAAGGTCCTTCACAGCATTTACCACGTTTAATGCAGGGGTCAAATAAATGTTATTCCCCCCAGTGATTCAGGCCACAATGAACGCCCAGATTCACCCTACACAGACAGTCCAGGAGACCCTAGAGCTCATTAAGAACACTGTGGCTGATGACTGTGTCCGGTTCCATGTGTTGAGTGCCTTTGACCCCTGCCCATCAGCCTCATTGATGACCAAGCCTTGGGCTACCAACTGCTCCACCAGATTATGTAGTTCATATACCTGGAAGTCAGTTTTGGCCCCCAACTACTACTGTATTTACTACTGTAACACTGACAGCTGACACTATATAAGCCTCACCACCAGCATCTATTGGCTCAACCCGCTCCACCTCCAGCCTTAGGGCTTCAGGAGCATCCAAGGAATCAACAATAATATCTCAGTCTAAGCCTATGAGACCCAGGTGAAATTTATCTTTGAGTTGATCCAGAATATTGACATAGACCTGGGGCCAGTTTTACACTTCCCACCTGCTCACTCCTAAACTCATCCAAGAATAAGACCAGGAGGTGAGGGAGGGCCAGCAGGAACCTGGTTATCCCTCCACCCAACTTCTCCATCCCTCGATGGAGTGGCTTTCTGGCCCCTCCTATCTTAGAAGGTATCTGGCTTCTCTGTTTTATGCTGGCTATTTAACTACTCCACCCTCCAGGCCTGACTTACCAAATGCATATCTGAAAAATCTCAACCAGCTTTTACCTGCTTGAAGTGTTTAATTTAGGGCACTCTTGATGGGCTGCTTTCTCTAGGGCTTATATATTTCTTCTTGCTGTAAACTCCTTTCCTCTTTTGCCCTCCTCTCTTCTTGGATTATTTAGCTGTCTCTTCATTTCTCCTCTCTTGCTACCCATCCCATCCCCTACCCTCCAATTTATTTTACATCTGGAGCAGGACTTAGCCAAACTGTGATGCTACCATAATTGTCACAACTATTAGTCAAATAATGTGCTCTGTGCAGGAAAAAAAAAGAAAAGAAAAAGAAATGAATATTTAAAAGAGGACCCTGAGTTTCAGATCAGACCCCAGACCCTGCCAACAGTTTGACTGCAGCCGTGTGACCCCTAGCCCTGGGTAGGGAACCTAGATAAATGATGCCTAGACATTGGATTGTGGAAAATGAGATAATTAATGAGTGTCAGTTTAATTCCCTAAATTTGTGGTAATTTGTTATGCAGCAATAGAAACCCAAAACACTAAAAATTTTAAATCTCACCCAAATTAATCTACAAATTCAACAAAATTCCAATAACCCCAGAAGCTTTTAAAAAGTAAAATTAACAAGCTAATTCTAAAACTTTATAAGGAAATGTAAAGAATTTTATGAGCCAAGGAAATCTTGAAGAAGAATAAAGCTGGATTACTTATATTCCTAGACATCAAGACATAAATCTATAGTGATTGTGAATATGTGATATTGGTGCAAAGATAGATATATAGATTAAGGAAACACAACAGAGAGTTCAGAGATAGATTCACACGTGCGTTCATCAGTTTTGTGATAAGAACATCACTAAAGTTTGTTGTACAAAAACAGTCTTTTCAATAAATGGTGCTGGGTCAGTTGAATATTCATAAATAATATGGCTAAACCTTGATCTCTAAAAATTTAATTTGAGATGTACCATAGATATAAATATAAAAGGTAACATAATAAAGCTTCCAAAATAAAATATAGGAGAAGGTCTTCAAGTGTTTGAGGTATGCAAAGGTCCCTGAAACAGTTCACAAAAAGTGAATGTTGAAAGAAAAAAATGATAAATTGGTTTTTATGAAATTAAGAATACCTATTCCACAAAGTACACTATTATGAGAGTGGAAAGATAAGCCACTGGCTGGAACAAGATAACTGCCTGACATACATCCATCAGAGAACTTGTCTTCAGAATAATATACATCTTGTTCAATAGAAATCAATCAACAAGATTAAGAAAATCAATCAATAAGAAAAACATAGATCTCAATTTTATAAATGAGGAAACATAAAGGCAAACAAAGAGAGGAGATTCAGATGGCCAAAAACCATGAAAACATGTTCAGCGTCATTAGGGAAATGCAAATTAAAACTGTAATGAGGTATCACTGCACAAAAACTGGAATTGTTAAAATTAAAAGACTAATAATACCAAATGTTTTCTTACTTAAAAGAACTTGGATATGAGGTAAAATTCAGATTCTTGATTTGAGATTAAGTTTAAATTGATAATTCAGGGTCTTATTCTTTCTTTTCCTCTACATGTTAATATTCTCAGGGGACAGGCGTTATGGATATTGACTAGTAAGCTTCTTGAAAGAAAACCTGTGGTTCATCATGTTAACAAAGAAAACTATGGTGTTCTTCAGTACAGTGGGGAAAAAGGTCAAACAAGACAAGAAGAGAGGGGCTCACAGAAAGCTTCTGAACAGAACTCAGTTATAGCATAAATTACTCTCTGTGAAATGATGTGAATAGACTTCTAGAGGCATCATGTCCAGGGAACTGATTATTGCACTTCTGTTTTTGTTTTGTCTTTATATTCTTCCTTCACTTCTTTTCTTGTAGAAATGACATTTTAAATAATGGTAGGTATAATGGCAGAATACTTGCAGACAGGAATGTATCATTACTGCAGTATTCTACAAATTTTGCTAACTATGTGATCTGCCCTAAGTATAAGAATCTTAACTATAATTTCTGATGGAAGTCTCTATTCCAATATAACTTTATAATAATACTAGGAAGGTTTCTTTGATTCAAATTATAAGAAATTGAATGAGAATGATTCAACTCACTGCAGAGAAAACCAAGTGTGCTGTGCAGTTAAACACAATTAAATAACTATAAATAATTCATACATTTCTCATGCTCATTACTAAAGCACTTGCTCAGACCCTTAGACATAAAGCTAAGGAACTCTCCTTGTAAGGTATCTTTCCTTTTCCTTTGTCCAGCCTCTGCTGATCTCTGTATGTCCCAATTTCCTCCAATCCCACTAAGCACTGATATAAAATTGCTTCCTTTTATCAGGGACATTATTACTAATAGCAGAAATTGATGAGTCTATGATACATTTTCTCCTCCTCCTTCTCCTCCCCTTTCTTCTCCTTCTCCTTCTTCTTTCAACCTATAAAATTCTTCCTCCCAGATATAGCTGAGTGAATCATTTACGGACACTTCACCCTATATAGGCCAATCAGGTTCTGCCTTACAGGGACTTGAATCTATGATTCAGAGACAGGTAGGCAGTCTTTGAGTGTGCATGAATCCAAAGCTGTAAACGCAAGAACTGTGGGGGTCCTGTGCCTGGAGACCCATGCTAGTTCAAGAGCTCGAGACTTAATCACATAGCACGGATATGTGTGTGTGTGTGTGTGTGAGTGTGTGTGTGTTAAGGGATTAAGGGATGACTATATAAGCATTCTTGCTTATAGTAATTTATTCAAACTACAAAAATAACTCCTTAAAGCATATATTACAACAAAAGATAGACGTACTCAAGGGTTTGCAATAATAATGTGTGCTCCTGCATAAAGGACCATAACAACCCTTCATAAGAATGTCACCATTTTGAGGATTAAAGGAATTAATGCATATAAAAAAACTTAAAACAGTCTCTGGGAGATAATGGGCACTCAATAAATTTTAGCTATTATTATCATTACGGAAAACTGGGTTTGGTGATCTCTTACGATAAAAAAAAAAGAGGTAAAAGGAAAGGGAAGGTGAAGAAAAGAGAAATGACATTTTTATCAGAACATGTGAAAACTTTGCATTGCAAGTTCACAAGAGTGTGGTCAGAGTAGAAAATAAGACAACACTGTGGCTCAGCTCTGAAGAGGATAGCTGAATAACTGTGAAATGAGGGGTTTTCTTTCCTTCAATTTTCTAAAGTGCGCTTTAAAAAAATCACCCATTTTCTTTTAATCCCTTTAAGTATTCAGCCAAAAACTGGTGCATTTGAAAGTGTATCGCGAATACATGCAGCTTGAGGACCAACAGGCTAGTTAATGAAATTACTCTAATGTAGTTTTTATTGCCAAATTAACTGTCGCTGAAAGATTAATTTAATTTATAAATATTTTTCATAGAAAAAAAATGAAGGAGGATGAGAGCAAAGAATTGTTTAAATCAAGATATACGATTTGGTTCTCTTTTAAGCCCAAATTCAGCACATAAAGTAACAACAGTCTAATTTAGTTATATAGAATTATATTCTAGAACAAAAATTATTTTTAAGATACTGTATATAATCTTTCCTTCAATATTTTCTATTGCCTACTAATAAAATTATCAAATAAAATAAAAATAAAGTAAAAACATTAGAAGGATAATATTATCTACATTTATGTATCCTTTACTGTGTATCAGAAGCTCTGCTGGGTGCATTACATAGATGATTTCTTTCACCCTATAAGGCAGGCTGCAGGGGACATTGATTTTGACATTCTCAGCTGCCATCTCTCTCTCTCTTTCCCTGCAGTAAAGCTGCTATGTGGTCTGTTTAAGACTGAACCCAGTCCCAAATCTATACATTGGCCTACACCAGTAAGAGAACTCTTTGTCATTTTTCCTGCTATAGAAATGATTTTAAAGGGTAGGCATAAGCCTCTAGATGATTAAATCCAGATGAAGTTTGAAGGCCTTATATTTGACATTTGTGGGAAGAGCAGGGCTCTCTTAACTCTGGAGGGAACAGGGTGAGATGGGAGGCTCACAACTGCTGCAGACATTTGGCTAGCCCAAAGTAAGCCAACATTGGCACACAGCCTTAGAAAAATGCAGCCACAGCTGCGATCAAAGCATTCTTGAAACTTTTGAAATCTCAATTTACATGAGCTAAATGCATTCATTTTGGTTATTTAAATTTTGGGGAGGTAGTTTTTTAAAACTTATAATCAACCATTCTAAATGATTCACAGATGTATTATTATCCCCATTACATACATGCAGAAAATTAGATTTGCTATGTCATCGCCTAAGAAAATAAGTTCTAGAACTAGAATTTGGATTCTGGAAGTCAGAACTCTACAGCTATAGTGTTTAACTGTTACAATAGATGGCCTTCCTAAATGATGTTTGAAAACACTGTAGCATTTATTATCACATTCAAGAAAGTTTAAAGAAGTGTTCTCTATTATTTCTTCATCTAATTGAAAATATTTTGATGGTGAGGTTGGTTTTTGTTTGGGTTTTTTTGTTTGTTTTGTTTACTTAATTTCTTGCGGCAATGTTATATAAAGGACTGAGATAATGATTTGGATGTTTTGGAATGCAAAGAGTTGGACTACTCTGTATAAAAAAGGAATTTTGAAAGTATGAACAATCATAATAATTATTCCATTTCTCTAACTTGGAATTATTGTTGGGCTCTTGAGTGCCTTCTCTGTTTGATGTACTGAGTGGTTAGTTTGGAGCAGTGGAAAGAGTATAAGTTTAGAGGATGAGAAGTTTGGAGACCTTAGATTAAATTCTGATAAATTCCTGAAGGGCTCTATGATATTGATCAGTCTTTGAACCTCAGTATCTTCTACAAAGATTAGTTAATAATACTTCACTCACTGGCTTATTGAATAAATGAAATGTGATAGTAGGACTATGACTGGCAGAAAGTGAGCCCTCAATAAATGGTATCTAAATCATATAAAATATTTTTGTAAACTCTGTATCACTATAGAGGCTGTTAGTAGTAGTATCTAATATCTGAACTTTCTCCAAACAATTGTGTTCCTTAGGTAAATGGTGCTGGTACATATTCATTCCTTCTTGGCAACACAGAAGAGCATTAAGAGCACACTTATGGGCTTCCCTGGTGGCGCAGTGGTTGAGAGTCCGCCTGCCGATGTAGGGGACATGGGTTCGTGCCCCGGTCCGGGAAGATCCCACATGCCGTGGGGCGGCTGGGCCCGTAAGCCATGGCCGCTGAGCCTGCGCGTCCGGAGCCTGCGCTCCGCAACCGGAGAGGCCACAGCAGTGAGAGGCCCGCGTACCGCAAAAACAAAAAAACAAAAAAAACAACACTTATGCTCTTACTGGACACATTTGCACATCTTATCACCCTTAGTCAAAATTTACTGTGTACTTCTCCTTGTTGCATGGTGTGTTAGATAAGATAGGATATGGACTTTGTAGTCAAACAGACTATAAAATTCAAACCTCGATTCTGATCCCAACTCTGATACCAACCATGCAAACTGAGCAATTGCTAACTTTTCTCAGGTCGTTTGTCAAAAAAGAAGAATTCTTTTTTATTTTTAATGAAATAAGTGAGTGGATTACAAGCGACAGCACCAACCACGATAATAATATAAATATATGTGTAAAGTGTTTGCATAAATTAGTCATTAATATTTATTCCTATTTGTCCCTCTTGCCTATCTCCTTCTTCACTGTCACCTAAGCACCACATCAGAGTATTTTTTTATGTGTGGAGGAATCAAGACTTTTCTGCTTTAATGAGTGAAATTTTTTCTCTTTGAAATCCAAGGAAATTGGGAAATCCATCTTAAAGTGCTGAATATAGTTCAAAGTGATCAAAACTAAATCAAACAATATTTCCCCATATGTTTCAGACAAGTTAAGGGATTCCTTCTAAATACCACTGGTTAATATTGCTTCAAAAACTTCACCTGGCTTAAAAAATGGAGGGTTCCTTGCAAATCTTTTGTTTAATGTTTACTGTAAAATTTAAGATCAAATTTTTCATGAGCATTAGAATATCAAGATTATAATTCCATGTATTTTGCTGTGTATGCACATACGTGCATGCATGCACACACACACAGAGGAACTATACATAAAATAATACATCTAAATTATACAGATCCAAAATCTTTCTCTTTTTATATATATATATATATATATATATATAGGAATTTTTAATCTGAAAAGCATGAGTAATTGCCTTAGTTCTCCATTTTTTATGCGCTTCATAGATCAACTTTAAATTTCACTCTTTTAAATTAACTTTGCTTGCTGTCCCAATAGAATAGCACTACATAGCATATATTAAATATGTAAAAAAGGTGCTTTATAATGCATTATCTTCACCAAAGTAAATTTAGGCTCTCTTTCAAAGAAATAGGATGTCTGTGTAGAATGCTAATAAGTTAAATGTTTATTTTTATGGGAACGGTTTCTATCATAAACAACAATCGTTCTTAAAAAAGAAAGAAGGAAAAAAAGCAGCAGAACAAAGCAATAGTTTATAAAATAAAACCTGAGCAGGTGCAGAGAAATACAATATTCAGGGTAGAGTAACGGTAACCTCTACCTTTGGGTATTTGTTGTTTATATATTTAGAATTAGTGTGGTGTCTGTAGGAGATTACACAAAGAAAGCCAAAGTAAAGGCCTCTCTAAAGGAGATGTATATTGTGTAGGGACTTTCTATCATCTTGTACTCTGAGACTGGTTCTAACAAGGGGCCATATTAGTATGCAGGCATTTGTGTTTTATTTCTTTTCCAGTTTTTGTTCTTGGAATGAGGTATTCCCATGAAACTCATTAAACCTATTTCTGCAGCTGACACACCACTCAGGCATGAATAATCTAAGGGTAAACAGAAAGTTGATATAAATATGCAAACATTTTTGATGAAACAAAATAATAGGGAGCTAAAAAACTGGGAGTGACTCATTAGCACAAAAAAGAACATTTTATCATTTTTATTAATGTTTAGTTATGAGAAACTCTGAGTTTTAAATTCTTGTCCAAATGCATGCTAGAACTCTTTAAAATTGTCAAGTGCTCATGCAGATATGTTAGTAGTAGTAGTATGAATATTTAAAGCATGGGGATGAGAAAATTCAAATAAATAATTATAAATTCCTTTTCCTTGATCATCTTTTTTTTTTGCAGTACGCGGGCCTCTCACTGCTGTGGCCTCTCCCGTTGCAGAGCACAGGCTCCGGACGCGCAGGCTCAGCGGCCAAGGCTCACGGGCCCAGTCGCTCTGCGGCATGTGGGATCTTCCCGGACCTGGGCACGAACCCGTATCCCCTGCATCGGCAGGCGGACTCTCAACCACTGCGCCACCAGGGAAGCCCTCCTTAATCATCTTTAAGATAGTGTCTTACATACAAGGTAACAATGCAGGGAAAGAATCGTTATTTAATACCTTCTTTGGGGATATTTGCTTATCACTCTGAAAGAAATACTCCGGGATTCACAAATTATGCAAATTCAGAAAATAGTCCACTTTGAACAAATGATTATATATTTCAAGAACACAAATTGAAAGAAAAAAATCTTTGTAAAATGACCACTGATACAACAATTAACATTCATCAGATTGGCTCAAATTAATGTCTGATGACACTCATAGGGACGTAAAATTCAAACTTCACTGGTGAGTGTCAATTCAAAAATTCCATTGGGAGAATAATCTCTCAACAGCTACTGAATAAGAAAATGTGCATGCCCCTCATCCCAGTCCCTCCACTTCTAGGTGCTACCATAAGAAGCACGTGCTCATGAGCACAGGCATGCCAATTGCAGCATTGTTTGTATTAGTGAAAATTGGTTTTAATGTGGTTATTGATATAACAAAAATAAACTATTAGAACCATACCTCACATTACACCTAAAATCCATTCCACATGGGTTAAAGACTCTACTGTAAAAGCCAAACTTTATGAAGTGTTCAAGAATGTATAGGACATTTATTTTTGTTACTGGTATAGGAGAGAAAAAAAGCACAAAAACGTTATACCACTATGTATGAAAACTTACTGAAATATATATCACATTAAAATTACAAGGTTTGTTTTGAAAAGAGACATTGTAAACTAAAAAGACATATCTTAAAAAGACGTATCTTAAACTTAAAAAAATACTTAAAATCCATGTAACAGAGAACTACTTTTTAAAATAAATAGAAGAATTATTATGAATCAATAAGAAAAACAAAACCAACCCAGAAGAAAATAGATAAAAGCATGTGCGTAGGTAATTCAGAGAAAGTTTGATAAAAATTACATTAAAAATGCTAAACCTCATTAGTAAGCACAGAGATAAAATTTTAAATAATATTTTGATACCATTTCATGCCCAATAGATTGGAAAAATTGAAACAGGCCTGACAGTAAAAAGGTGGGTAATATATACAGAACTGTTGATTCTCCTAAGATATTGGTGTGAATGTAAACTAGCACAACCATTTTATTACAGATAGCAATTTGGCAATATTTAGCAAATTTGAAGATGTTCACACACCTTGATGGAGCAATCCCACAACTAGGCATATGCCTCAGTGAAACTCTAGCACATGTGTTCCAAGTTAAAGGTACAAAATATTTATAAGAGCATTTAAAAAGTCAAATCTGATTTTTTTTGAGTTCTGTCAGGTCATTGCTGAGTTTTTCTAATTCTGATTTTATGTTGTATTTTTATGAGTTTATTTCTTATGTATTTTTCTTGATATCTTTTAGCTCACTTTGAAATATTAGGCATGGTTTTAATATTTATTTGTCTGCCTATCTATCTATTGTATTTCTTTTCTGGGGTCTTTTAATTGTGTAGATATTCTTCTATTCCTTTTCTTCTTTCTACTTATGGGATTCACACATTAGTCTTCTCTTACTCATTTTAGTGTGAAATTAGTTTTCCTGAATTTTTAAAGGAAGGTTTGATTCTGATTGGTTCTTTTATTTCACAGAGCTCCCCCTTCTGTTGTTTCCAGTAGTAACTTGCTTCCTGACATTCCCGGCTCTACTCTCTCCACAACCATTATCTTTTCCTTCCTCTCTGTTATCTATGTTACACTAAATTTGAGTTCTTCCCTGGGCTCTGCCCTGGAAGTTGGCCTTGGCAGGTCAATTTCAAGCCTTCTGAGAGCTCGATTGTCCCCACTCCTTCAGGCTTCCTTACTGCAAGCTCTTCTGTTTATCTACATTTGAAGCATGCCAAAACACCCCCCAGTGTCAGTTCTGGTTGTTATTGTCTTGCAGTGCTTTCCAGCAAACATTTATTGGCTATTTGAGTGCTCTCTTCTCATGCCCATCTGTGGCTCCACTGCTTTCTTCTACTTCCCTCTCCCCTGGCAGCCTCTTCCTCCACATATACAAACACACATGTGCATGTGCATCTATTAATTTATTTCTTATTCTTTGTGGCTCTTTATTTACATTGCACTCTCTCATAGAGTCCTTGTTCTGGAGGAAGCAAGCTGCCATGTTGTTTGCTGCCCTATGGAGAGGTCCATCTGGCAAGGATATAAAGAAGGGCTCCAGCCAACAGTCCAAGAGGAACTGAGGCCCTCAGTCTAAAAATCTCCAAGGAACTGAATCTTGACAACAGCCAAGTGAGTGAGCTTGAAAGCAGATCCTTCCCCAGTCAAGCCTTCAGATGAAGACACAGACCTGGCAAATCCCGATTACAGCCTTGTGAGACTGACTGAGGCAGAAGAATCTAGATAAACTCTGCTTGTGTTCTGGGCCCACAGAAAATGTGAGATAATAAATATTTATCAATTTAAGCTGCTAATTTATTATGCTAGAATAAATAACTGATATAACTCATACATGCAAAATTATGTATGTGTGTTATATATTGTGTCATTATTTGTAATTGCTAAAAAAGTAGAGACAATCAAAATGTACATCAATAGAATAGTATTTAAATAAGTAGAGGTTCATTCATGAAATAAAACATGATGCTACACAAAAAAAGGATAAGAGTGCTCTTTATGCACTGATATGAAAAGATAATCAATATGTTATTAAGTGAAAAAGCAATGTACAAAATAATGCATAGCATGCTAACATTTATTTATGCCTATAAAACATAGGCATAGACATATGCCTATGTCTGCAAAGATACAGAAAAAACTAGTAACCATGGGTACCTATTTTGGGGGACTGAGGTGGGTAGAAACTGAGTGGCTGTAAGTACAGAGGTGGGAGGGAGATTTTCAACTTTATAGTGTTTTAGGTTTACTGATTTTGGAATCCATGTGAATGGATTAGCTGTTCCACAAATTAATTAACTGTTTAAATGCTTAAAGGGAAGAAATAAGTAAAATGTTTAACAAAAATGCATTTTCTTTTTCTAAAACAAAACATAACATTGAATAAGAAAAAGAAAATTGCATTCTGTGTTGTGCATGGACATGTTTTTACAGCAGGCAAATCATAATATATAACTTATTGATACTTGCTTATATAAGTAATAATATATAACTCAATAATAATATATAATCAATAATATATAACTTGTTGTTACTTATATAATAATAATTTTTAAATGTGCATGGGAATGATAAATTCCAAATTTAGGCTAACAGTTATTTCTGGAAAGAGAATGATGTGAATAAGATTGGAGAAAAAGAAGCCAGGTGACTTCAACTATATCTTTCACATTTTAATTTCCAGTTAGGTCATATAGATTGAAAAAGTACAGAGAAGGACAGAAATGTGGAAATACTTGATGTTTTCAGGTAAAGGAATTATTTTAGGAAAATCACTTAAATATATTTTATATTTTGATGACATTAACATTAACTGGGATTCTGTAAAAATTCTCATGAAATTTAAAGATGGCTATATTGTATAGTTATTGGGCCTATTTTGAGAGAGTTCATACAAAGAAACATAAAATTTCATGTATCTATTTTTGATATTAGCAACTATGGAAGTAAAAATGCATCAGTGTGACATACAGGGTGAGAAAGTGAGCACTGAGCATCATATGGGTAATTTTTTCAACAGCCATTCCTTGAACTTATAAATCTACATTTGATTGATTGAACTCAATCAAACAGCCACACCTAATTTATTGAGAAATGTAATTTAGTTGTGTGCACAGGGAAAGAAATGAAATTTAGTGAACACAAAGCACAGTCTCTTCCACAAGGGATGACACTACTAAGCATGTGGGAATGTTGACCTGATGATGCCAGACCTTTCAATTTTTTAAGAGCAGCCAGAAGTTTAATTTCCTTTTTTTAATGTGACATCTCCGAGTTTTAAATGTTGGCAACTAAATCATTCTTTTAATGACCTTATATGAGCCAAACAAAATATGTCTACAAACTAGACCTGTAGGTCAATAGTCTGCAAACCTCGACAGTACTAAAATATCCTACAAATGAACACTGAGAGGGACCAGAGTTCAAGATCTCTTTTCCTGTGGATTGTGGGTACACAGTATTCTAAAACTAAGAAGAGCTGGTGAGAGATGCCACAGAAGCCAAGGGGTAGGACTAGGTTACACCCAGTAAATTAGGATGAGGACTCAAAGGCCACTGGATCCAGCAAATCAAAAGATAGGGCCAGCCACAAACTGTAATAAAGTTATACTCCCTGGCTTCTTGAAACTTGTAATGCAGTTGGAAAAACGCTGCATAGAAACCAAAGCGTCCACAATACAATACAGCCCAGACTTTGTGGTATAGACTGAACATCAAAATTAGAGAGTTAATTATTTTGAGATGTGGTTGTTAGAAAAAACTTTGTGACGTAGGGGAGACTTGAAGTACATTTTGAAGAATGTAACAATAGGGCTTCCCTGGTGGCGCAGTGGTTGAGAGTCCACCTGCCGATGCAGGGGACACGGGTTTGTGCCCCGGTCCGGGAAGATCCCATATGCTGCAGAGTGGCTGGGCCCGTGAGCCATGGCCGCTGAGCCTGCGCGTCCGGACCCTGTGCTCCACAATGGGAGAGGCCACAACAGTGAGAGGCCCGCGTACCGCAAAAAAAAAAAAAAAAAAAAAGAATGTAACAATAAAGAACCTTGGGTATATTCACATAATAAGTTGAAATGTGAGAAAGAAAGAAAAGACAGGAATTCTAAAGAGCTGAATTAACTCACAAGTTCTTCCTTCACTAGCTACCTGAGTTCAGAGGCTTCTAATTATCTCCTAATCACTATTCTCACTTTCTTCTCAATTTTTAGCTGGGCACAGAGCTTCCTTGCCTTTAGGTCTGATCATATGTCTAAATATTAGCTAACGGCTATAAGGAAAATAGGGTGTGCAACTTCCAGAAAATGCTTTTAAAGAGGGTCCTTTTAATCCCTCTCTTCTTGCTGTTTAAAATGAGTACCTATATGCTGAGACTCCAACAGCTATCAGAGACCTTGAGGTGGCCTTGGGAATGGAAGTCCTTTATAGCATAGTAGCAAGACAGGAGCCTGGGATGGAAACCTTTGGGCTCCCTGGATATGTAAGAGAAATAAACTTGTCTCATTTATGCCATAGGTATTCTGTTTGTTTACTATGGTTTTCTCTCAATTTTCTGCTTTAAAAAAATACTCAAACTTGAACATATTATTTTACCTCCCTGAGCTGGAATTTCCTTAAAATGAGGGAGGTAAATTTGTTAAGATAGTCCCATTGATGTCTTCATATTTCAACATTCTGTATGATTCAACAGGAAAGTTTTTAAAAATCTCTTAAACAATTGTGCCCTGTCAGTTTGCATCAACACATCTTATATAAAAAGCGAAAATTTCAGTCAATTACTCAGGTATTTTCTAATGTATACAAGTTTCTCTTTGAGAAAACACATGATGACATACATCACACCTAAAATGTAATACAATATACAGGTAACCCCCTCTTTTCGAAAGTTTGCTTTATACCACTTCACTTTTACAAAAGACCCTCATTAGTACCGATTTTTGCTAACTGAAAGAAATCTTAAGAGGATTTTTCCTTTCAGGAAAAACGGGACAATAGTATTCAGTATCTGTTTTGCAGGGAGCCGTTTACAGAGGCAGTGCTCACCCCCCAGCAGCGAGAGGGCACCTCCAAGCCCTTTTCCCGGGAACTACACTCAGCACCTTAGCATCAGGCCACGAAAGCTTTAAACTATCTGTGAGCATCTGTGCTTTATCTCAACTTATTTTTGCGTGTCCTTAGCAAGATGTGCCATCAGGTAATTGCTTCTTCACTTTACTCCATTTCTGCTTCCCAAAGTTTTCACAGGAACACTCAACTTTCAGATAGCGGAGAAAACTTTTATTCCAATAGAAGTTGGAATAAAAAAAATTCCAAATTTGCTCATCCATTAATGGATGAGCAAACAAAAAATTGCATCATTAATGATACTGTTGAAATTTTTATAACTGATCCCTTAAAACTGATGATTAATATTACCTTCCTCCTGGTCAACTTTCCCCAAAGCATATTCGTTTGAATAAAAATCTTGATAAGAAATCAACAAAATACTTACGCTAGGGTAAAATAACTGTTTATACTACTTTAATCCATGTTTCCTTTTGAGAGATTCACCAGACACATTAGAATAGGAGAAGTCCTGAGCCATCTCAAACAAGCAGATAAACAAAAACACTTATTTCTGGTTAATCAGTTACGTCTACAATATATTGGACCATAACAGTATTTTTCTTCAGAAGAGTGGTTGGGAAACAGTTCTAGATGGTATAGTTTTCCAGAATTCTTTCTTTATATCCTGCTGCTCTCCATATTTAGGAAAGTAAACAAAGCCCTGAAGTAACAGATAAGTTAAAATTCCATTTGCTATTTCACAGCACACCCCACAAGAAAACTGTTTGTAAACCACAGCTTGAGATTCTCAGAGGAAAAGAAGAATATCAGCGAGCTCAGTTTAGACATTGCACATTTAATTTTGCCTTTTGGGCTCTGCCTCTTGTAGCAAAGCTCAGCTTTGAATCAGAAGTACCATTATTGTACTGTGAGCTTTAAAAAGATAATTGATATTCACCCTGGATTTAATGTCCTTGGAGAGAGATTTCAAGAACAGAATTTTAGTGGTTGATTCTAGACTTTTCCTTGTCTGTAAACCTTACAGTTTACATAGGCAATAAATATTTTTTGAAATCAGTAAAAATGGAAGCAAGAGACTAACAAGTGAGAGAAGTACAATACAAAAATAAGCAGTTAGTACTTGGAAACGCCTCCTTTTTGGTATAGCGTAATATTTTTTGTTGTTCTTTTGAATATTTTGTTTAGCAAGAGAACAGAAATCTTCTACAGGGACTAGGAGATGCCATCTGGTGATTTTATACAATATCACTACTAAAAAAAGCTCTATTTTCCCCAATTGTAATAGATCTAAAAACTCATTCTTTTGAGATTTCATTGATAGTGCTCAGAAAAACAGATTTTTCTTTAATTTCTTTTTAGCATTCAAGAAAATAAGCTAAAAGCTATTTTCATGATTTAAAACACCTATATGATATATAATACAAATTAAGGAATGGAAAGAAAAACTGATATAGATCAAGAATCATAAATTCATAAAACTTCAGAGAATCCAAAATATTTTGAGAAGTATAATAAAAAATTATCTTAATATATTTCCTCTGGAAATCATAGCTATCAAAAGGCTACAAAAGGCCATGTTACAAACATGTGGATTTTTAATCCATAGAACAGATGGCAGATTTTCATTTTATTCAATTGCTTTACTAAAGGGATGAATCAAACATCTGGTAGAATTTTTATTTTTACTTCATTTGCACTTATAATTCTAATTACATATAATGGAGTGCTAAGGACAGTTAACAGAATGCTGTTATAGAAACATAATAATAATGTAGGATTATTAATTCAAAACTGCCATTTCTGGGAAAAGCCTAGAAATCAGTAGGTGGCAAGTAAAATATGAAACATTTGCTCAGAAACAATTGTCAGTTTTACGTGTCAAAATATATGGATGGTCATGCATAGCTGTTTGTGTTAATGATTAGTACTGATGTATGTTGTTAGATTAAAACAATGGATGCATTATACAGGGAAGAAAGAACATCTATAGAAGATGAGAGAGGAGACTGCCAATTTTGGGTTTTAGCCAAATTCAATTTCACTGGGTTGTTAATAACTTGATTGGAGGTGACTGTGTTTATTTTGGGAACCTGTGCTTTTACATGATCACAAAATGCGATAACGCATATGTAGCTCAGACTGAAAAATACACGACACGATAGACCTGAAGATTGTATTTTCAATTTTGATTTAAATGTTTACTTGTCCACAGCAGTATTTTATGAAGTCCCTGAACTTATGAACCCATGCCAGTCTACATGGCTGGTTTAACATGTGCAATGCTTGATTGTTTTTCTGAATGACCACTAATATTATTTTGTGTACATAATTCACAATATTCTATTTTGAAATCCAGCATAACATTTCATTTCAATCTACTGATGTAGTCCTCTAGGTAGGCCAGAAACTATTAAATTTTCAAAGCTTCTCAGTGCTATTCCTGTATCTAATAGAAATAGCCAATTGAAAATAACCACTGTGGTTTCTCCAGGAACCTGGCTGTGCCTTGTTTCACAATGTCTATTTTCTGAGACACAATGTAACCAAAATTAATCTCAAGCTTATTAAATTGCTGTACCAGCCTTTAGACGTGACTATTTTTATAAGAATAAATTCTAAAAGTTTCTAAAGAAACCGTGAGACACTGCCTGTTATTATTGGCATACACCTGCTGCTGTTATGAATTACATTGCTTCAATAAATGAATTTCAGATAGCAAATTGTTTCTTTACGTATCAAGAATAACCTTTTTTTTTTTTTTTTTTTTGCGGTATGCGGGCCTCTCACTGCTGTGGCCTCTCCCGTTGCGGAGCACAGGCTCCGGACGCGCAGGCTCAGCGGCCATGGCTCACGGGCCCAGCTGCTCTGCGGCATGTGGGATCTTCCCGGACCAGGGCACGAACCCGTGTCCCCTGCATCGGCAGGCGGACCCTCAACCACTGCGCCACCAGGGAAGCCCAAGAATAACCTTTTTAATAATATGTATTTCAAGTTATAATCCTACTAACATGAAAATAAATTTTTTACTAAAATAAACACACCTGCTTGCTTACATAAACAGAAAGTATCAAGCTCTTCTTTTAACAATTTAGAGTCATTTTTACAATCATCAGTTTTATGCTTGGCTTTAGTATGGTTGCTTCTCTATTTCCTTTCTTACTGTTATTTAGTTATTAAATAACAGTTTAGTTTGTCAGTGTAATGCTGAGCACATGAGAAGTTTAAAAAAGTATTTGTGGAATGCATGCACAAATTCTCAAATGAAGCTTCCAGTTCTCTTCCTAATTTGACGTGGACAGAGAAGTAAGACACCCAAGTATTAAAAATGTGCATTCATTATATCTAATGTTGAATCAAGGGTCTAGCCAGTACACAAGATGCATGAATCTTAGAATACTAGGTATTTCAGTGGGTCAGAACTTTTTCCATTTACTATCAGGTTCTCAGATTTGTTACAGATGTTGAATTTACCAAAAGATTGACCACTGAATAAATCAGGTGTTATTATCAATGAGAAAATGACACGTGGAAATAATATATTGTGTTCTTGGGCAATACTATTACATTAACAAATATATGCCTTGCCTTGAATGGTTTTTATCTTTAGTTATTGGTTTAGATATAGAGGAAAAGTCACACATCAACTTTAGAATTTGCTTCTTTCCACGTGAGGTCAAAATCAATTCTGCGTAACGGTACCCTGAGAGGATAATGTGGTATAAATTGAAAACTGCAAGATTAGTGAGCATCCCTTGGGAACTCTCTGGGTTTCTTTATATATTGCCAAACTATTCTCTGTGTTTTTATTCTTACTAATATCTCCTAGGCTGAATATATTGATACTTTGTCTCTATTATATCTACATTATAGAGGACTTTGATGTATCTCTAAAACTCATTTGTTTTCATATAGTTGAAGTCTATTCCCAGACCCTAGAGATGTTAACTTGATTACGTCAGTGATAAATTAGAGAATGGTGACCAAAAACAAGCAAAAAAAAGCAATGTTGTTTGATAATTATTTTTAGAAAATATTTGTATACTGAAAATACTCTTTTCATCTAGATTGTTGAATTCCCTATAAAAATATAATTTAATTTGGAGAATTATATTTCTATATATGTGCTTTTTCTTCTCTTCTAGTTTTGGTACATTTATTCTTTAATAAAGTTTTAAAGAATTGATTGATACTAAAGTATTAAAAGTTGTTCTGAATTTTAACCTACAATGCTTATTATAATAATCTTAATTTCCATCATGATTTTTCCTGAAATTTCTAAATAAAATGGCAGATTACTTAGAAATGGTCAAATCTGTTTTGACTTTTTAAAATACATCTCAGTGAAATTTGTTCTATGAACAGTAGTATAGATATTCTGTGGAGACTGATGTAATCTCCAGTTCACAAGCTACCTTGGATTTAGATGGCACCTGTCTAAAAGTTGGAAAGCATACTGATTATAGAACCTGAAGTTGGGGTCTGCAGCTCCCCTGGATCTGAGGATGTATTCTGTGGTTTTTACAATCATTTCACTGTATAATTTTAAAAATTTATGCTTCATTCTGTGTATGTGAGCTGAGTAGCAATGTTCTTATTGTCTTAGGTTCAACAACTAAAAACGCAAGGCTGAGAAAAAAGCAGCATCAATTCTCTGCATTTAAAAGAATGTTGAAAATAATTGAGGCTATTATCTCCCTGATGGCTGGTTCCCATTCCCGATTACTGCCCTAGTCCCTATCCCAACCTCAAGTCCATTTAAGCAGAACCCCAGGAAATACGGAGAACCAAAATTTATTCAAGTTGTGAATTATTTACCCAAGGAGGAAACTATGGATTTTTACTTCCTTGCCTGAAGAGTGAAGAAATGGTGCTTACCAAATCCAAGAGAGAAGACCTCAAGGAGTGCCACCACCAGAAATTAGAAGTCAACACTGGTATCTCACTCCCCAGGTGAACGTTTTCTTATGCAGCATACTTGTTGATTTATGCCTGTCTGTTCAGAGGTAAGAGAACTAGTTTATGGATATAAATTAAATGTGATTTATTAAAAATTTCCTATAATTGTACGTTTAATATGTATTTTTTTTCTGGACCCAGTTGTTTCAATATGATCTGTAGTTCATCAAAACACAATAACTAAAAGTAAAATTTTATTACAAGTATATAATAATTTCTTAGAAATGAATTCTTAATGAGATTAAGATAGCATCCTCTTAAGACAAGATTAATTCATACAATTTTATAAGCTATAAAACAAAATTATAAATCAATGGGTTATTTCTCATTACGTATTTTTTAACAATGCAATGTAATACGTAGCTCAGATCATAAATCATTTATTTACCTAGAAATATTTCCTTGTTAAATGTGTGTACATACATGTATTAAACTCTGATGCTTGGTCATTCAAATAGTTAAATTAAAGCATTGTACAAAATCAGAAAGAACTCTATTATTTTACTAGCTATTGTGATCACATTTTTCTTGTATCTAAATAAAGAGAAACTTATCTATTGCCAAAACTAACCAGTCTGGCTAGATTTACTTTTACTTTTTATTAATAAAAGGTAGAAAATAGTCATTTCATAAGATGAAATAAGAGGAGGATTAAATAATTAAATATTTCACAATATGACTTGATAAAATAGGTTTTAACTACTTTGTTGAATAATACATACCAAATCTGAAAGAAAGCATAAAAAATTTGCCTGTGGGTTTTATCCAGTGTATCTTGAAGATCTCAGTAATCTCAAAAAATATTCCAATTACGTTAAAAGGATCTACTTCACTAACCTATACTGCTTCAACTCTTCAAAGTTTTTTTTTTAGCTAATAACAGGTCCCAAGGATGAATCTTGAGAATAGCTTAAAAGAACTACTTATAATTAAATACATGAAAAAAGCTATTTTCGATATTTAACATTTCTTACCTACGTGTTATTTGCTTTGCTCTTATGGAGCTCCCTGAAAATTGATACATTCTTTGACAATGTGAAAAGCTGGAAGAGGTGAGATATTTAAATAACAATTATCAATATCAATCCATTTTAAATGCCAGTTTTTCACTTTTAACAGAAATATCTGTAAGACGGAAAAAGACCCAAGTCCTGAGATGGTTTATATTTCCTTGGTTATCCATTGACACTGATTTGTTTTCTTAAGCCAATATTTTGAAGTCACTTTGTTTGACGTCCAGAGAGATTTTTGAGATGTGTGCCTTTCTTTTGTGAAGCAGGATAGAAGAGATAGGGACAGGAAGGTAGAAGGGAGGAACCTGCTTTGAAGTCCCTTCTACAGATTTATTCTCAGCTAGATCCCTCTCAGGAAAGGACACATCCTTGCTCCATTATTCCTTTTAAATTCTTGGTGTTATATTGCTTTGCATACCTAGGTTTAGAAACTGCTCCAAAGAGTATTGTAAAGGCAGTAATTAAAAAAAACTAAAACTCTCTATTTGTACCTAACCAAGTCCATACTCTTCAATAACTGAAAAACTAGATGGACAGATAGACAGATTTGCATGTATGTATACACATGTTTTAGATCATCTGATAGATTCTTTTATCATCATGCAACTGTGTTGTACTTTCTATGTAAATTTGTGTTTATGGTTTTATTAGACCAAGATATTACATAATGAAGCTTATGTGTGCTGAGTAGTAATTTTAAATGTGTTTAATATTTAATTATAGCATTTCTCAATCTAGGGTCCATAGACCCTTAGGGATCCACAGATACATTCTCAACAGTCTGCATGATCTCAGGTTTGAGAAATTCTGGTTAATGGACTTAGTCATTAAGAGCTCAGGCCATAGAGCCAATCTCATCTGGTTCAAATTGCAGCACCCTCACTTACCAGCTGTGGATCCTTGGGGAAGTTACCTTCCTTCTCTGAATCTCAGTTTTCTCACCTATAAAATGACAGATATAATGCAACGTAAAATGCTCACTTCCTCTTAGGTTGAATTAATTAAGAGAAACATTTCATCCATCCATAAAATCAGTAAGTTAAAAATGTTATTTCAGAATAACAAAGACTCATTATTCTGATGTTTGGATTCTGGATATAATTAAGTGAAAATAGTGTACTCTACTTCAGAAATACTTGTACTACTTTTGTTAGCCATCATGATCAAACTTTTTCTGTGCATTTAAAGAATGAGAAACTTTATATTGCTAAAAATTAATCAATCTGGTAGCTAGCATACAATTTTGGTTTACTAATAGAAAATATATTCATCTTATAAGTTCAAATAACTTGAGGATTAACTCTAATTAGAATGAGCATTTCATTATATGATTTGATGAGTTTGAACTACCAATATAGCTTTTCATTAAATCAGACTCCCTAGAATCCCAAATTGTTCTTTTTCCACTGATAGGAAATTGTCTAATAGAAATATCTTAGCAGAAAATATGGACCTTGTGGGAGGGGAAAATATCAGTAATCATTAACAAAATCATTTCAGTGTTTTATGGGAGAAAGGGAGAATATTTTGGCCCTATGGCAAGCACTGTATACTTCTAATTTAGACCCATATTTCTTATTGTAGGAATGCTGGAAACAACTGATAGATTTTCTAGCAATATCCAGATCAAAGCCACCTTTATTTAGACAAATGGGTACATAATTAATGATACTTTAATATACAGCAAGGTTGAGGATGCTGAGAGGAAAGCATGAGACAAGGATGGGGTTTTCCTCACACCCTCTGTATTATTCATGTTAGACTATCTACTGTAACAGACTGTCCCTAAATCTCAACGGCTTAACACAATAGAGTTTATTTTTCACTCACATTCCATCTCACCTAGGAAGTGACAGGGACATAGACTGTTCTTTATGATTTGTCAGGGACATAGATTCCTGTCAGGTAGCTCCACCATTTTCTAAGGTCTTGGAGTCTTCCACAGGGTTTTCTGCAGCCAGGCAGCAGAGAGGTAGGAAAAAGCACCTGGAGTATCTCATCCAAGGGTTTGGGGCCCAGCTCAGACATTATACATCATTCAAAAACAAGACGAAAACATAGGTATTAGTCCCAACTGGCTGGGGTCTGGTAATCCTCTATAGAAATTCAGGATACTTGGTTTAAGTTCACAGATTCTTTTTTTTTTTTTCTTTTTAAAATTGTATTTATTATTTATTTTTGGCTGTGTTGGGTCTTCGTTTCTGTGCGAGGGCTTTCTCTAGTTGCGGCAAGCAGGGGCCACTCTTCATCGCGATGCGCGGGCCTCTCACTATCGCGGCCTCTCTTGTTGCGGAGCACAGGCTCCAGACACGCAGGCTCTGTAGTTGTGGCTCACGGGCCTAGTTGCTCCGCGGCATGTGGGATCTTCGCAGACCAGTGTTCGAACCCGTGTCCCCTGCATTTAGCAGGCAGATTCTCAACCACTGCGCCAGCAGGGAAACCCAAAGTTCACAGATTCTTGCTGATATTGTAATGATATTATTTTTTACAGATGTTTCTGTTATATTCATACACTATTTTTATTTAATCATAAGTGACATTAATTCATTCATTTCTAACTCTGTGAGACTCTGAACAATCTTGTGTACATATGGACTTAATTCTATTGTAAAGAAATTGCGTCAGTGATAACAAGATCAATTAAGTAATTGCCAGCAGCTTACATATGAATGACTTAAAATCTAATTTCCTAAAAAAAAAATCCACAAAGATTAAGTACAATTTTCCATAACACCCAAGTAAACAAGCATCAAAAGCTCAAGGTTAATAATAAAAATAACAATCATAAAACTAAAATCTCATAGATCTTCTTGCAAATAAATTACTACATTTATGGGTGATAAGATATAAATCTTATGATAGCAAGATCTAACAAGAAAGGAGCATCACCCAAACCTTGCTAATGTTATATTTTAGTGTCTTGATAGGTGACTGACTTATAAATATTCTCCAAACTTCTATTCTACTATTTACTTGATGTTAAAGCCTGGCCAATTGCTTTGTATTTTCAAAATACTCATATCAGGAACTTTAAGTTTCTTATTCTCTCAATATTCTAGTTACTCAAGCTTGGGGGTGTCATTTATAATTTATTTTAATTAATGTGCATTAAAGGTATCTGAGATTTAGATTTTTTAAAATTTCCACTCCTAATAATACTTTTACTCTGAGAAAAATTGTGCAAATGCTGCTGGTCAAAATGCTGATATTTGTTAATCAGCAGATCTAGGATATCTGGGCTGGATTTCCAGCTCTCAGCTTTTGCATCGTGAATAAATCATGACCACATGACCCAAGAAGAAAAGTACATGCTTTACCCAAGATTCAAATACTAGTTAGACCACAATACTTCTACCCACATATTTTGAAGTTTTAAAAAAGTACAATTATTATATCATGTCCATAAAACTGTGGAACATCAAAGTTTACACTGGCATCAAAGGTGACCATATTTATTTCACTGTAAATATCAATACAAGTGAGTCTACCCAGTAATCTATCTTTTTCTACAACTCCATAAAAATATTTTTGTGTTTACACTTTACTCTGTAACTCAAAATCTTACTATATCTAATTTGATTCTATTCCAAGCTCTTCTACATACTATCAGTTTAGTCTTCAGCAAGGCATTAATTTTTCTGAGGCTTAAATTCGATGGGCATTTAGGTTGCTTCCACGACCTGGCTACTGTAAATAGAGCTTCAATGAACACTGTGGTACATGGCTCTTTCTGAATTATGGTTTTCTCTGGGTATATGCCCAGTGGCGGGATTGCTGGGTCATATGGTAATTCTATTTTTAGTTTTTTAAGGAACCTCCATACTGTTCTCCATAGTGGCTATATCATTCCCACACAGTGCAAGAGGGTTCCTTTTTCTCCACACCCTCTCCAGCATTTGTTGTTTGTAGATTTTCTGATGAGGCCCATTCTACCTGGTGTGAGGTGATACCACATTGTAGTTTTGATTTGCATTTCTCTAATAATTAGTGATGTTGAGCAGCTTTTCATGTGCCTCTTGACCATCTGTATGTCTTCTTTGGGGAAATGTCTATTTAGGTCTTCTGCTCATTTTTTGATTGGGTTCTTTGATTTTTTGTTATTGAGCTGCATGAGCTGTTTATGTATTTTGGAGATTAATCCTTTGTCTGTTGATTCATTTGCAAATATTTTCTCCCATTCTGAGGGTTGTCTTTTCGTCTCGTTTATAGTTTCCTTTGCTGTGCAAAAGCTTTGAAGTTTCATTAGGTCCCATTTGTATATTTTTGTTGTTATTTCCATTACTCTAAGAGGTGGGTCAAAAAAGATCTTGCTGTGATTTATGTCAAAGAGTGTTCTTCCTATGTCTTCCTCTAAGAGTTTTATAGAGTCTGGCCTTACATTTAGGTCTTTAATGCATTTTGAGTTTATTTTTGTGTATGGTATTAAGGAGTGTTCTAATTTCATTCTTTTACATGTAGCTGTCCAGTTTTCCCAGCACCACTTATTGAAGAGACTGCCTTTTCTCCATTGTATATCCTTGCCTTCTTTGTCATAGATTAGTTGACGATAGGTGCATGGGTTTATCTCTGGGCTTTCTATCCTGTTCCATTGATCAATATTGCTGTTTTTGTGCCAGTACCATATTGTCTTAATTACCGTAGCTTTGTAGTATAGTCTGAAGTCAGTGAGTCTGATTCCTCCAGCTCTGCTTTTTTCCCTCAAGATTGTTTTGGATATTCGAGGTCTTTTTTGTCTCCATACAAATTTTAATATTTTTTGTTCTAGTTCTGTAAAAAAAATGCCATTGGTAATTTCATAGGGATTGCATTAAATCTGTAGATTGCTTTGAGTAGTATAGTCATTTTCACAATATTGATTCTTCCAATCCAATAACATAGTATATCTCTCCATCTGTTTGTGTCAGCTTTGATTTCTTTCATCTGTGTCTTACAGTTTTCTGAGTACAGGTCTTTTACCTCCTTAGGTAGGTTTATTCCTAGGTATTTTATTCTTCTGGTTGCAATGGTGAATGGGATCGTTTCCTTAATTTCTCTCTCTGATCTTTTGTTGTTAGTGTATAGGAATGCAAGAGATTTCTGTGCGTTAATTTCATATCCTGCAACTTTACCAAAATCATTGATTAGCTCTAGTAGTTTTCTGCTGGCATGTTTAGGATTATCTATGTATAATATCATGTCATCTGCAAACAGTGACAGTTTTACTTCTTCTATTCCAATTTGGATTCCTTTTATTTCTTTTTCTTCTCTGATTGCCATGGCTAGGACTTCCAAAACTATGTTGAATAACAATGGTGAGATGGACATCCTTGTCTTGTTCCTGATCTTAGAGGAAATGCATTCAGTTTTTCACCATTGAGAATGATGTTTGCTGTGGGCTTGTCATATATGGCCTTTACTATGTTGAGGTAGGTTCCCTCTATGCCCACTTTCTGGAGAGTTTTTATCATAAATGGGTGTTGAATTGTCAAAAGCTTTTTCTGCATCTATTGAGATGATCATATGGTTTTTATTCTTCAGTTTGTTAATATGGTGTATCACATTGACTTCTGTATACTGAAGAATCCTTGCACCCCTGAGATAAATCCAACTTGATCATGGTGCATGATCCTTTTAATGTATTGTTGGATTCTGTTTGCTAATATTTTGTTGAGGATTTCTGCATCATATTCACCAATGACACTGGTCTGCAATTTTCTTTTTTTGTAGTATCTTTGGTTTTGGTATCAGGGTGATGGTGGCCTCGTAGAATGAGTTTGGGAGTGTTCCTTCCTCTGCAATTTTTTGGAAGAGTTTGAGGATGGGTGTTAGCTCTTCTCTAAAGTTTGATAAAATTCACCTGTGAAGCCATCTGGACCAGGACTTTTGTTTGTTGGAAGACTTTTAACCACAGTTTCAATTTCATTATTTGTGATTGGTCTGTTCATATGTTCTATTTCTTCCTGTTTCAGTCTTGGAAGGTTATACCTTCCAAGCATTTGTCCATTTCTTCCAGGCTACATTTTAATGGCATAGAGTTGCTTGTAGTAGTCTCTTAGGGTGCTTTGTATTCCTGTGGTGTCTGTTGTAACTTCTCTTTTTCATTTCTAATTTTATTGATTTGAGTCCTCTCCCTCTTTTTCTTGATGAGTCTGGGTAAAGGTCTACCAATTTTGTTTATCTTCTCAAAGAACCAGCTTTTAGTTTTATTGATCTTTGCTATTACTTTGCTTGCTTCTATTTCATTTATTTCTGCTATGATCTTTATGATTTCTTTTCTTCTACTAACTTTGGTTTTGTTTGTTATTCTTTCTCTAGTTCCATTAGGTGTAAGGTTAGATTGTGTATGTGAGGTTTTTCTTGTTTCTTGAGGTAGGATTGTATTGCTATGAGCTTCTCTCTTACTGCTTTTTCTGCGTCCCATAAGTTTTGGATCATCGTGTTTTCATTGTCATTTGTCTCTAGGTATTTTCTGATTTCCTCTTTGATTTCTTCAGTGATCTCTTGGTTATTTAGTAATGTATTGTTTAGCCTTCATGCATTTGTACTTTTTACATTTTTTTCCCTGTAATTGATTTCTAATCTCTTAGCACTGTGGTCGCAAAAGATGCTTGATATGATTTCAATTTTCTTAAATTTACCAAGGCTTGATTTGTGACCCAAGATGTGATCTATCCTGGAGAATGTTCCATGTGCACTTGAGAAGAGAGTGTAATCTGCTGTTTTTTTGGATGGAATGTCCTATAAATATCAATTAAATCTATCTGGTCTATTGTGTCATTTAAAACTTGTGCTTCCTTATTACTTTTCTGTCTGGATGACCTGTCCATTGTTGTAATTGAATCGTTAAAGTTCCCCACTATTACTGTGTAACTGTAGATTTCCTCTTTTATAGATGTTAGCATTTGCCTTATGTATTGATGTGCTCCTATGCTGGGTGCATATATATTTACAATTGTTATATCTTCTGCTTGGATTGATCCCTTGATCATTATGTAGTGTCCTTCCTTGTCCCTTGTAACATTCTTTATTACAATGTCTATTTTATCTGATATGAGTATTGCTAGTCCAGCTTTCTGTTCATTTCCATTTGCGTGGAATATCTTTTTCAATCCCCTCACTTTCACTCTGTATGCATCCCTAGGTCTGAAGTGGGTCTCTTGTAAACAGCATATAGATGGGTCTTGTTTTTGTATCCATTCAGTGAGCCTGTGTCTTTTGGTCGGAGCATTTAATTCATTCACATTTAAGGTAATTATCGATATGTATGCTCCTATTACCATTTTCTTAATTGTTTTGGGTTTGTTTTTGTAGGTATTTTCTTCTCTTGTGTTTCCCACTTAGAGAAGTTCCTTTAGCATTTGCTATAAAGCTGGTTTGGTGGTGCTGAATTCTCTCAGCTTTTTTTTTTTTTTTAACATGTTTATTGGAGTATAACTGCTTTACAATGGTGTGACAGTTTCTGCTGTATAACAAAGTGAATCACCTATATATATACATATATCGCCATATCTCCTCCCTCTTGTGTCTCCCTCCCACTCTCCCTATCCCACCCCTCTAGGTGGACACAAAGCACCGAGCTGATCTCCCTGTATTATGTGGCTGCTTCCCACTAGCTATTTTTTTGTAGTGTATATATTTCCATGGCACTCTCTCACTTCATCTCAGTTTACCCTTCCACATTCCCATGTCCTTAAGTCCATTCTCTATGTCTGTGTCTTTATTCCTTTCCTGACCCCAGGTTCTTAAGAACTTTTTCTTTTTTTGATTCCATATATACGTGTTAGCATGCGGTATTTGTTTTTCTCTTTCTGACTTATTTCATTATGTATGACAGTCTGTAGGTCCATTCGCCTCACTACAAATAACTCAATTTCGTTTCTTTTTAGGGATGAGTAATATTACATTGTATATATGTGCCACATCTTTTTTTTTAATATAGAAATTGTTTTTTAAACATCTTTATTGGAGTATAATTGCTTTACAATTGTGTGTTAGTTTCTGCTTTATAACAAAGTGAATCAGCTATACATATACATATATCCCCATATCTCCTCCCTCTTGTATCTCCTTGCCACCCTCCTTATCCCACCCCTCTAGGTGGTCACAAAGCACCGAGCTGATCTCCCTGTACTATGCGGCTGCTTGCCACTAGCTATCTATTTTACATTTGGTAGTGTATATATGTCCATGCCATTCTCTCAGTTCATCCCAGCTTACCCCTCCCCCTCCCTGTGTCCTCAAGTTTATTCTCTATGTCTGTGTTTTTATTCCTGTCCTGCCCATAGGTCCTTCAGAATCATTTAATTAAATTAATTAATTATTTTTAGATTCCATATATATGTGTTAGAATACGGTATTTCTTTTTCTCTTTCCGACTTACTTCATTCTGTATGAGAGACTCTAGGTCCACCCACCTCACTACAAATAACTCAATTTCCTTTCTTTTTATGGCTGAGTAATATTCCATTGTATGTATGTGCCACATCTTTATCCATTCATCTGCCGATGGACATTTAGGTTGCTTCCACATCCTGGCTATTGTAAACAGAGACACAATGAACATTGTGATACATGACTCTTTTTGAATTATGGTTTTCTCAGGGTATATGCCCAGGAGTGGGATTGCTGGGTCGTATGGCAGTTCTATTTTTAGTTTTTTAAGGAACCTTCATACTGTTCTCCATAGTGGTTGTGTCAATTTACATTTCCACCAACAGTGCAAGAAGGTTCCCTTTTCTCCACACCCTCTCCAGTATTTATTCTTTGTAGATTTTTTGATGGTGGCCATTCTGACTGGTGTGAGGTGATACCTCATTGGAGTTTTGATTTGCATTTCTCTAATGATTAATGATGTTGAGCATTCTTTCATGTGTTTGTTGGCAATCTGTATATCTTCTTTGGAGAAATGTCTATTTAGGTCTTCTGCCCATTTTTGAATTGGGCTGTTTGTTATTTTGATATTGAGCTGCATGAGCTGCTTGTAAATTTTGGGGACTAATCCTTTGTCATATGCTTCATTTGCAAATATTTTCTCTTATTCTGAGGGTTGTCTTTTTGTCTTGTTTATGGTTTCCTCTGCTGTGCAAAAGCTTTTAAGTTTCATTAGGTCCCATTTGTTTATTTTTCTTTTTATTTCCATTTCTCTAGGTAGTGGGTCAAAAAGGATCCTGCTGTGATTTATGTCATGGAGTGTTCTGCCTATGTTTTCCTCTAAGAGTTTTATAGTGTCTGGCCTTACATTTAGGTCTTTAACCCATTTTGAGTTCACTTTTGTGTATGGTGTTAGGGAGTGTTCTAATTTCATTCTTTTACATGTAGCTGTCTAGTTTTCCCAGCACCATTTATTGAAGAGGCAGTCTTTTCTCCATTGTATATTCTTGCCTCCTTTATCAAAGATAAGATGACCATATGTATGTGGGTTTACCTCTGGGCTTTGTATTTTGTTCCACTGATCTATATTTCTGTTTTTGTGCCACCATACTGTCTTGATTACTGTAGCTTTGTAGCATAGTCTGAAGTCAGGGAGCCTGATTCCTCCAGCTCTGTTTTTCTTTCTCAGGATTGCTTTGGCTATTCGGACTCCTTTGTGTTTCTGTACAAATTGTGAATTTTTTTGCTCTAGTTCTGTGAAAAATGCCATTGGTAGTTTGATAGGGATTGCATTGAATCTGTAGATTGCTGTTTGTATCACTTTTAATTTCTTTCATCAGTGTCTTATAGTGTTCTCCATACAGGCCTTTGGTCTCCTTACGTAGGTTTATTCCTAGCTATTTTACTCTTTTTGTTGCCATGGTAAGTGGGAGTGTTTCCTTAATTTCTCTTTCAGATTTTTCATCATTTGTGTATAGGAATGCAAGAGATTTCTGTGCATTAATTTTGAATCCTGCTACTTTACCAATTTCATTGATTAGCTCTAGTAGTTTTCTGGTAGCATCTTTAGGATTCTCTATGTATAGTATCGTGTCATCTGCAAAAGGTGACAGTTTTACTTCTTCTTTTCCGGTTTGGATTCCTTTTATTTCTTTTTCTTCTCTGATTGCTGTGGCTAAAACTTGCAAAACTGTTGAATAATAGTGGTGAGAGTGGGAAACCTCGTCTTGTTCCTGATCTTAGAGGAAATGATTTCAGTTTTTCACCACTGAGAATGATGTTTGCTGTGGGTTTGTCGTACATGGCCTTTAGTATGTTGACGTAACTTCCCTCTATGCCTACTTTTTGGATGGTTTTTATCATAATTGGGTGTTGAACTTTGTCAAAAGTTTTTTCTGCATCTACTAAGATGATCATATGTTTTTTCTCCTTCAGTCTGTGAATATCGTTTATCCCATTGATTGATTAGCGTATATTGAAGAATCCTTGCATTCCTGGGATAAACCCCACTAGATCATGGTGTATGATCGTTTTAATGTGCTGTTGGATTCTGTTTGCTAGTATTTTGTTGAGGATTTTTGCATCTATGTTCATCAGTGATGTTGATCTGTAGTTTTCTTTTTTTGTGGCATCTTTGTCTGGTTTTGGTATCAGAGTGATGGTGGCATCATAGAATGAGTTTGGGAGTCTTCCTCCCTCTGCTATACTTTGGAAGAGTTTGAGAAGGATAGGTGTTAGCTCTTCTCTAAATGTTTGATAGAATTTGCCTGTGAAGTCTTCTGGTCCTGGGCTTTTGTTTGTTGGAAGATTTTTAATCACACTCTCAATTTCAGTGCTTGCGTGTGGTCTGTTTATATTTTCTATTTCTTCCTAGTTCAGTCTCAGAAGGTGGTGCTTTCCTAAGAATTTGTCCATTTCTTCCAGGTTGTTCACTTTATTGGCATATAGTTGTTTGTAGTCATCTCTTATGATCTTTTGTATTTCTGCAGTGCCAGTTGTTACTTCTCCTTTTTCATTTCTAATTCTATCGATCTGAATCCTCACCCTGTTTTTCTTGATGAGTCTGGCTAATGGTTTATCAATTTTAGCTATCTTCTTAGACAACCAGCTTTTAGTTTTATTGATCTTTGCCATCATTTTCTTCATTTCTTTTTCATTTATTTCTGATCTGATCTTTATGATTTCTTTCCTTCTGCTAACTTTGGGGTTTTTTGTTCTTCTTTCTCTAATTGCGTTAGGTGTAAGGTTAGGTTGTTTATTTGCGATGTTTCTTGTTTCTTGACGTAGGATTGTATTGCTATAAATTTCCCTCTTAGAACTGCTCTTGCTGCATCCCATAGGTTTTGGGTCGTCGTGTTTTCATTGTCATTTTTTTCTAGGTATTTTCTGATTTCCTCTTTGATTTCTTCACTGATCTCTTGGTTATTTAGTAGTGTATTTAGTAGCCTCCTTGTGTTTGTATTTTCTACAGATTTTTCCTGTAATTGATATAGTCTCACAGCATTGTGGTTGGAAAAGATACTTGATACGATTTCAATTTTCTTAAATTTACCAAGGCTTGATTTGTGA
Organism: Delphinapterus leucas; assembly: GCF_059928025.1. Taxonomy (NCBI): domain Eukaryota; kingdom Metazoa; phylum Chordata; class Mammalia; order Artiodactyla; family Monodontidae; genus Delphinapterus; species Delphinapterus leucas. The sequence continues at coordinate 65,005,462 of NC_143139.1, forward strand.
CCCAAGATATGATCTATCCTGGAGAATGTTCCATGAGCACTTGAGAAGAAAGTGTAATCTGCTGTTTTGGGATGGAATGTACTATAAATATAAATCAAGTCCATCTTGTTTATTGTATCATTTAAAGTTTGTGTGTATTTATTTATTTTCATTTTGGATGATCTGTCCATTGGTGAAAGAGGGTTGTTAAAGTCCCCTACTATGATTTTTTTACTGTCGATTTACCCTTTATGACTGTTAGCATTTGCCTTATGTATTGAGGTGCTCCTATGTTCAGTGCATGAATATTTACAATTGTTATATCTTCTTCTTGGATTGATCCCCTGATCATTATGTAGTGCCCTTCTTTGTCTCTTGTAACACTCTTTATTTTAAAGTCTATTTTGTCTGATATGAGAATTGCTACTCCACCTTTCTTTTGATTTCCATTTGCATGGAATATCTTTTTCCATCCCCTCACTTTCAGTCTGTATGTGTCCCTAGGTCTGAAGTGGGTCTCTTGTAGACAGCATATATATGGGTCCTGTTTTTGTATCCATTCAGCATTCAGCCAGTCTATGTCTTTTGGTTGGAGCATTTAATCCATTTACATTTAAGGTAGCTTATTGATATGTATGTTCCTATTACCATTTTCTTAATTGTTTTGGGTTTGTTTTTATAGGTCTTTTTCTTCTCTTGTGTTGCCCACTTAGAGAAGTTCCTTTAGCATTTGCTATAGAGCTGGTTTGGTGGTGCTGAATTCTCTTAGCTTTTGCTTGTCTGTAAAGCTCTTGATTTCTCCATCGAATCTGAATGAGATCCTTGCTGGGTAGAGTAATCTTGGTTGTAGGTTCTTCCCTTTCATCACTTTAAATATATCATGCCACTCCCTTCTGGTAGAAGTTTTGCTGAGAAATCAGCTGTTAACCTTATGGGAGTTCCCTTGTATGTTACTTGTCGTTTTTCCCTTGTTCCTTTTAATAATTTTTCTTTGTCTTTAATTTTTGTCAATTTGATTCCTATGTGTTTCAGCATGTTTCTCCTTGGGTTTATCGTGCCTGGCACTCTCTGCACTTCCTGGACTTGGTTGGCTATTTCCTTTCCCATGTTAGGGAAGTTTTCGACTATAACCTCTTCAAATATTTTCTCATGTCCTTTCTCTCTCTCTTATCTGCTGGGACCCCTATAATGCGAATGTTGGTTCGTTTCACGTTGTCCCAGAGTTCTCTTAGGCTGTCTTCATTTCTTTTCATTCTTTTTTCTTTATTCTTTCCGTGGCAGTGAATTCCATCATTCTGTCTTCCAGGTCACTTATCCGTTTTCTGTTTCAGTTATTCTTCTTTAAATTCCTTGTAGTGTATTTTTCATTTCAGTTATTGTATTGTTCATCTCTGTTTGTTTGTTCCCTAATTCTTCAAGGTGTTTCTTTTTTAATTCTTATAGGTCTTTGTTAAACATTTCTTGCATCTTCTCGATCTTTGCCTCCATTATTTTTCCGAGGTCCTGGATCATCTTCACTATCATTATTCTGAATTCTTTTCTGGAAGTTTGCCTATCTCCACTTCATGTAATTGTTTTTCTGGGGTTTTATCTTGTTCCTTCAACTGGGACATAGCCCTCTGCCTTTTCATTTTGTCTCTCTGTGAATGTGTTTTTCGTTCCACAGGCTGCAGGACTGTAGTTGTTCTTGCTTCTGCTGTCTGCCCTCTGGTGGATGAGGCTATTTAAGAGGCTTGTGCAAGCTTCCTGATGGGAGGGACTGTGTGTGTGTCTTTTATTCCCTTATTCATTCACTCACTCTTTAAGTCAATTGGTCAATCAGATACAGTCTCCAGAAGACACCTATTAAATATCTACCATGTAACATTACCATGCTAGATATCAAGGATACCAAGATAAGCCTGATCCTTACCCTCAGAAGTTAGAGTTTACTGTGGCAGAGAGTGGATTGTGATAAGTGCTAAGACAGTGGAAAGAGAGGCACCTACTATAGTTAGAAAAGTCTTCCTGGAAGAGGCAATGTACAAGGAGAGATCTTCAGGCTGAGGAGGAATTATCTTAGGAAAAAAGAAAAGAATGGTCTAGCAAAATAAAACAATGTGTATTAGCAGAGGAGAGTGAGAACCAGTCATAAAGCAACTTAGAGATCTGGTAAGAGATGAGGAAGGGGAGGTAAAGAGAGGACAGGTCATGGAGGGCATTGTAAGTTAGGTTGAAGAATTTGGAGTTTATCTGGAGTACACTAGGCAAATCAAATTATTCCCCAGTTTCTCTTCTGTCTCTGACCTGAATGGTCCATTTCTTGGGTCATAATTTGGCATAAAGTCTTCTGTGAGTTTTCTCAGTGTACCGTCATGCTTCTGTTGTCATCACTGCCATTACTAAGTATTTTGGACTATATATTCTGCACATTTAAACATTTATATCCTGCTGGGTACAGTTTTCCTTTGTGATCTATATATCAAATAGTCTAGTATTTCAAGGTCCCTTGTAAAATATCTTCTGTTAATTTCTTTGAGTCCTTATGCCTCAGTTTTTTTTTTTTTTTGAATAATAAATTATCTGTGACTGTAAAAAAAAAAAAAGTCTAGGGCTTCCCTGGTGGCGCAGTGGTTGAGAGTCCACCTGCCGATGCAGGGGACATGGGTTCGTGCCCCGGTCCAGGAAGATCCCACATGCCGCAGAGTGGCTGGGCCCGTGAGCCATGGCCACTGAGCCTGCGTGTCCGGAGCCTGTGCTCCACAACGGGAGAGGCCACAACAGGGAGAGGCCCACATACCGCAAAAAAAAAAGTCTAGTATCACGGCAGATACTGTTTGCACATTGACCATGGGGCTATCTGAAACTTAAATTAATGCTATTACTTGATGCTTCTGGACTATTCCATCTATGGGCCTCTTTTCTCGGCAGCCCAGGAAGATCCATTTCTCCTTTCTCCAAGGTAACTTGATGCTGCCCTAGTAAAATGCAATGGGGACTATAACCCTCCAGGAAACAACACTGTCTGATACCCACACCCACACACACTCATGTACATGTACTTAAAAGCCTCCAATTTCCTGTGACCCTGAAGATAAGTTCCATATTATTTTATGTGGCTTAAAAAGCACTAAGACGATGTTACAAGTCCTGGCCATGTCTTCACTTGACCGTTAGTAACCACTGTGTCTGGGTGAGGTGAGATGGGGCAGGGAGAATACAAAGAGGCTCAAGTGTGCTCCAGACAGAGGTTACAGCATGGCCAGAGATGAAGATGAGAAAGGCATATGTCTATCTGAACCTCTGAAAAAATTATAGCTATTTTCATAAGCTTTTTCCTCTGCTTGGAACACTCTTGTACTTGTTTCTTGCTCAACCCCTGTCTATTATTGCATTTCCACGTTTAAAAATCATGTCCTTCAAGCAGGCTTTCTGGCTTACCTCCTTCCCCCACTTTTTTTAAGAATGATCATGTACTCCCATACTCCCACAGCACTTTTCTTGTAATTGATTATTTGTTTCTTTCCTAACTAAACTATAAATTTGATGACAACAGAATCTTGCTCCTGTTATATTCCAATTAGCCAACAGAATGCTTGGCATATACCTGATGCCTAATAAATACATGCTGAATCAATGAATGGAAAGAACCATTTGTTTAGTACCAATTATGAATTAGGCACTGCACCAAGTGCTTTATATGCATTATCTCACTTAAGCTCACCAGTATTATTCCCATTTTACACACGAGGAAACTGAGTCTTAGAATAGGAGACTTGCTCCAAATCACACAGCTAATAAGTGATAGAGCAAGGACTGAAAGCAAGGACTGTCTGATTTAGGAGCCTGAACTCCTAACCTCTCTATTATAACAATTTCTCCCTGGTTCTCCCTATTATATTTACTCATTTGCTTTTGTTGAACTGGGATTTACAACTTGTTTGGCCTATATCAAAGGTTATTCGAGTGAGTGGAAAAAAATCATAGTTTTTAAATGTTCTTAAGTTTCTCCATTTCTCTCTCTTCTTGGATAAATGTTAGCTACACATGTTCATTATCAATGCTTCCACTTGTATTTTGACCTGATGTATTTTCAAAGTGTACACCTCAAATTTTGTTAATTTGCCTCTACCATATGGTTAGACATCTTGGTTCTTTTTCTTAATAAGAGGGGAGGTTACAGATAAGTTTAAAGTAGAGTTAAAATAGTTATGCTCTTTTGTTCTTAATAAATCTGTTTTGATTGCATGCCAATGGTATTACTGTTATTTAAAAAAAATTTTTTAACCTACGTTCCATTTCCAAAGAGAAATTTGAAGTGGGTTGTGTTTTTTCCTTGGGAAGCTTTCTAACCTAAGCTGATTAAGTGTAGTTTTGAGAGACAGAGGAAGAATACTGCCTACAAACCCCAAATCTCTTAGATCTAGATCTTGCACAAAAACCTTGATCAAATTACCAAAAGTAAAATTGCAGCAGCTCAGTTAAACATTCACAGGATTATTTATTTTGAATTGATTTAAATGTATATTGCAATAAATCACTTAAATGTTATTTTCTAATACTATTTGTGGAGAAACAAGTCAACTTTGGGGTTATCATAACAATCACAAAAAAATCTGAGTACCATTCAGTTATATACAACATAACTAAATCCCTAGTATAGATTTAATTTAGTTTTTACAGTAAAAGTCTTTGTTTTGCTCTATGTATTTTGTCTTTCATAGAAATTTAAGAATTTTGTTACATATCTTTTTTTGTTGTTTTTGTTACATATCTTAATTACAACTTAATTATAATAGTTTGGTCTTTTTAATTACCACAATGCATTTACAGTGTTGAGATTCAAATTTATTTGCCTTCTGTAGAGTCTTATAGAGTGCTACTACATGCAGCATTGTCAAAATCAACAGGCATTGCACATGAGGTAAGCAACAAAGGAGTACACAGGGCAAAAGGCAGTCACTTTTCTATTATTGCTTATCTAATCCTGAAAAGAATAAATGTTCATGTTTAAGGAAATTGTGTGTTTTTTTAAGTTACATTTTTTTTTTTTTTCGTGGTACGCGGGCCTCTCCCTGCTGTGGCCTCTCCCGTTGCGGAGCACAGGCTCCGGACGTGCAGGCTCAGCGGCCATGGCTCACGGGCCTAGCCACTCCATGGCATGTGGGATCTTCCCAGACCACGCCACGAATCCATGTCCCCTGCATCGGCAGGCGGACTCTCAACCACTGCGCCACCAGGAAAGCCTTTTAAGTTACATTTTTAATTCAAATATTGATTGTGGTCTAAGTGTCATTCAAAACAGTGTTGTTCAAAGACAAAATATTTAGTTCACTTCGTAAAGCATCTGATCCCAGGAAAACAAATTATAAATTACAAAGGAGGCATCTACTTAACTGAGCTTCTGCCTCCTCTGTACTTGTTTATACCAAGTGACTCTTGCTTGTTTTTAATGTTTTCCCATCACAGAGAACATACATGGGAAAAGCATGGTCTTGATGATGTCAAGGAGAATGTTTTTGAGGAAAGGGGTGAGGAATATCTTTAAAATGACTGATCTTCTTTCTAAGGTTAGTAGGTTAAGAACTTTATTAAACAGACTGGATGTTCTGGGTCTAGAATAGCCATTGAGTGTAATCCAATTTGGAAAATTACTATCAGTTATGACAGTGAATGAATAAGGGGTATTTGGCACTATTTGGCAGTATTAAAATTGTATTTTTGGGGGGTCGCTACTGCACTCAACTTTTCTTGAGTCCTATGAAGTCCAGAATGGGGTTTAAGATGTTGACGTTTGGGGGTTTTGTTTGGTTGGTTGTTTAGGTTTTGTTCTGTTTGTTGGTTGGTTGGTTGGTTGTTTGCAAGGGGAGAGGGTGAAATTTCCTTATAGCTATCTAATACAGACCTGACAAGAGAATTAGCAAAGGCTAAGAATGATTGAAGAATTAAGTGCCTGTCTACACGACAGGTAAAACTAGAATACAGAATCTAGGAGAAAGGGCTTCCTGAACTTGAGTCAAGGTGGGATTCAGTATTAAAGTTCCATAAAATATAAACATTGTAGAAAAAAGAGACAGTGTGTCATTAGCAAACCCAAAGCCACCTCTTTGAAGGCCTTTTGTTACAGATGTCAGATTCAGGAGCTAATGGTTATGGTAAGGACCAGAATAGGAGGCTCAAAACCCCCAAACTTTATAAGCATAAATCAGATACACTTCTGTTTTTGAAATCCATCCAATAGCTCTCAACTGCATTTAGAGTAAAATCTAAATTCCTTTCTGTAGTCTATAAGATCCTTCAGGATCTAGCTCTTCCTGTCTCTAATACAGCAACTCTCAAACTTTAAACATGCTCCAACATCACCTGTTAACTTTTTAACTCCCATACCTATCAAGCTTGTTCCATCCACAGAGACCTTGAAAGTGTTCTGTCTGTCCCTCTCTCTAAAGTTCTCTTCCCCCAGATACTCCCATTGGTAGTTCCTTCCTATAGATCAGGTCTTAGTTTAATATCACTTCCTAAGGGAATTTGCTCACTTGCCCTTTACTTTGTTTTATTTTTATCATAGCCCACATTCTTATCTCAAATATAGTTATATGTTGTGTTATAGTGTGCTAAGTTATTATTTTCTATATTTGACTACTAGAACATATACATCATGCGATCTAACAAAAAGCGTCGGTCTTCTTGGCCTCTGTATCCATGTATGCCTGACATATAGTTGATATTCAATAGTTCTTTGCTGAAAGGGCTACCTGAACAAATGAGCATACATCGAACTAGTCATGTCTCCAAGCAGAATAACAGAGGAGTTTTGGAGCAGGTGAAGGTCCAGGAAGTCACTCAACATCTGGAAGGTTTGGCAGAAGTCTGTCAGGGCACAATCATGACTGGGAGGCCGAATCTTTCATAAATAGAAATTCATGAAACTGGACAATTCTGGAATCCACCTCTAGGAGCAAAACTCCAAGCCCTAAGAGGCTCCCAAATTATTCCTAAACAGCATAGGTGCTTCAGTTAATAAACTACTCCTTAGGTAAATGCATTTGGATATTGCATTAGCTCTTTTAGAATAGTAAGCTTCAGTCTTCATAGCTTTAGATTGCTCTTGCCCATAACTTGACTTATTTAATGCTTGTAATAACTCTCTTAGGATAGTAACCTTTTGTCCTATTACTGCAGATTCATTTTAATAAAGTCTATAGGCTGTAACATAGCACATTTAGGATTTATATTAACTCTTTGAGTTCAACAGTTAAACATCATTAAGTGCACCGAAGCAGGATTATTCTTTCTTGATTTAGAGAGGATCTTAAACTCTTAAACATTTTCTGAAAAATAAGTGTATTAATCAGGTAGTGCCCCCTATAATTTATAGACATGATCTATGAAAATATAACTTTCGGTTATCCTTTTGGCAAAGATATAAAACGTTTATTTCAAAAATAGATTATGGGATGTGAAGGCAAATTTGTACTTTAACGGGAAACAAATGGAACCAAGCAGAGTTTGGATTGAAACAGAGCAGATCAGTTGTTCTCAGGCTTTTACACTCTACAGTCCTCTCTTAAGTGGCACAATCCCAATACACACAGGTACACAAACACAGACAACATGCCACTAATTTGGTCATTCATTCAACTAACTTGTATTAAGAAGTGTTTGCTGTGTGTGGGAACTGCGTAAGGTATGGGGACACTGAAGTTAAACTAACATTATAGTACATATTTCTGCAGGGGCTCACAGTCTTCCAGGGGAGAAGGGTTGGTAAAGGTAATTACAGTAGTGTATGCTATAACAAATATATGAATAGGGCAGAGAAAAGCAAGGGCTCATCTGCTTAATGTGATCAGGGAATGCATCCAGGAGATGAAGAGATTTGTACTAAATCCTAAAGAGAGAGTTGGAAGCGTTGCCAAGGTGAAGAAGGCACTGCAGTCAGAAGGAAGATTTGTGGAAGGTGAAGGACTAGGATTTTATAGGGAACTGTGAGAAGCCAGGTATGAATAGAGCCAGGTGTGTGCATGCAGGAAAAGGCAGTATATACAAAGTGTAGAAGAACTATTTGGCAACACTCTTGGCAGTTTGGTAAGGGGCTATAATTCTTTCCTGTACAAGATTTTAGTATCCTTGGTCTTTGCCCATGTTAATAAGTAAACTCCAGTCACTACGACAAACCAAAAGTATTCTTACTTTTGGCAGCCAGCCTCCAAGATGGTCCCCAATCATCCAGACTCTTCCTATTCACACCCTTGTATAGTCTCCTCCCACATTGTACCGAAGTTTGTCTGTGTGACCAATAGCATAAAGGAGAAGTGATAAATTGCCCTTCTGAGATGAGATTGGGTCATAAAAGATTGTGGAGTCTGTCTTGGTCTCTCTCTCTCTCTCACACACACACACACACACACACACACACACACACACATCACATCACTTAATCAATCCATCACTCAATCACTCATCTTGCTCAGGGGAAAGCCAGCTGCCATGTCCTCTGAATAGCCCCTTGAACTGAAGCTTCCTGCCAACAGCCATGTAAGTGAGCATGAACTCGATACCCCTGCCCATTGGCATGATCATAGTTCTGACCAACAGACCACCTGGCTACCACTTGATTAGAGCCAGAACCACTCAGCTAACTAATTCATCCTGATTCCAGATCCAGAGAAGTTCATATGAGATAATAAATATCTGTTGTTTTAAGCTGCTCAGTTAGGGAATAATTTATTAGACAGCAATAGATAATAGTACACTACTCATTTCCAAATGCCCTCTAGGGGAGCAGAATAGATCCCAAGTGAAACCGGCAGGTCTATGCTAAAGACTTTGGGCTTTGGACTTCTCACCATAGGCAGGTGGGAAGCCACTGACAGATTTTAGGCAAGATGGTGATACAATTGATTTATGTTTTAGAATGATTACTTTAATCCTAGGGTCTTCCATTCCATTTTTGGGTCCTCCACTATTGCTTTTTCATCTGCCTCTAAAGGGCCTAACAAACCATATGGCACTTGCTGACGTGTTTTCTTCCTGACTAGACTGTGAGCTACTTAGGAACAGAGATGGATTTATTAGTACCTCTTAGTCATTTATAAACAATTCTTTGTGTTCCGAGAATCCTGCTGAGCATGGGGAGGGAGAGGCACTCAGTAAACACCTATGAATTAATTGAGTGATAGGAGATAGTTGAACCTGCAGAAAGGGAGTTGGGCTAGCAGGGTACTAGATTAGCTTGCTGAAGGAGTGACGAAGGAATGGACTTTAGAAATGTCAAAGGAGAAGAAAGCAGAAATTAGTCATTTCCCACACACATACATTTTTAGTTAGTTTTGCAGGTGCAATCGTCTATCAAAAAACCTAAATCTTTGTACTGTCTCCTGGGGTTGTCACAGCAGAGATGAAAGGAGGAGATTCCCAGCAACATTACTTGAAGTTCGTAGGTATGAAACAATGTTACTAAAAAAATGATAAAAAATAAAAATACCAATAACAGTTTTCTTACTCTTTCAAAACTGATAAGTTGGTTTATACTAGGCTAATAAAAGTTTCAGTGGGAAGAAGCAATATAGTGTTATAGAGAAACTCTATATCCACATACAGTTATAAGTATATAGATATAAAGAGGCAAACTTTATATTCATACCAAGTTATAAGAATATCTGGATTAAGCAAAAAAAAAAGCAAGTGTAAGCAAATAACAAAGAGAAGTCCATTGAAATCCTTTTTATACACAAAATATCTCCACTGGGAATTCTGAACACACTCTAGAGCTCTAAATATTCAGGTGTTCAATTCTAAAAACAGGTAGGGATTTGTATTAACAGGTAAAACAGAAAAGTATCACAAGAGTCATCTGAAGTCTCATCATTCAGAATGATGGTTGGAAAAAGTGTCCAAATACTTTATAATTTTCTTATGCATGTAAATGAGATATCTTTTTTCACGATCTACTTAAAGTAAGCAATTTCTTTGCCTCCATATTTTCTTCAATTTTAAAATAGCTTCATTTGAAAGACTTGTGTTGTCTTTAAAACCCCCAAATGATTACCCACTTCCTTGTTACATAAGAGCAGCTCTTGTTTTGGTTAACTGGACTTGTTTTTCATTTTCTAGTTTAATTTTATATCTTCTTAACACACACACACACACACACACACAGGTAACCCAAAGTAATGTTAGGTAATCAACTACACTTTATGAACAATTTTATTATAAAGGATATTTTTCCTTTTCATCATTTGTTCCCTGAAAATGAGATCATTTCTTACATATTTAAAGTATTATTACAAAAAATTGAGTAACAAGCAGTGGCTTTGGTTTAAGAATATAAACAGAAACAGAATACTTTCTTAGGAATAATCTGTGGAGAAGAATTTAAATGACCTCTCAAGGATTTCGGTGATCTGATTAAAATATTACCCATTTTTACTGGATTTTCCATCACAACTGCATTGATGAGATTTCCCCCCCTCAACTGGAAATTGCTATACAGATAAAAACAAAAACAAACAAAATAATGAAAAAAAAAACCCTAAGAACTTGAAAAATATGATTGGAAATATTTGCCTAGGTCGTTCCTTTTCCAGTTTTTCTCAGATAAAAACAACTACATTTTTATTACCTTTTACTAATTAACACTAAATTTTAGGATCTTTTTAAGAAATAAAAATAAGGCTGGTGGATGAATCCCATACCTTATATTTGGTTGCTAGAATGAACTGAAGTTGTAGAGTTCTTCCCATCCACTGGAATGTTATTTGTTTTAAAACAATTCTTTCATCCGCCTTTTTCTCCTTGCCTTTATTGCAATTACTATGTGGGCAAAAAGAAGAAAGTTTCAAAATAGGAGTCTATAATTACATTACTATGAGTCATTTCACTTTAGAAGTTTTAAAAATATTTACTAAGCCATGAAAGTCAGCATATTTTCCAGAAATTCTCTGCTAAATCAGAATAAATCTGCAGTGTTTCTGGAGGCTCAAGTTTCAGCTCAGCATGTACCTGCTGCAGAGATAAAGTAATTTTTGCAAATGATTCCATATGTACTTGCCAAGTTTTCATAATATCCAGGAAATTCAATATATAACATTTTTGCTTTTGTCATAAGTGAAAATCTTAGTAGTTCTAATACTTACCCAAAGTTAGACATTTAACTCTTAACAAATTTATGCAAAAAGTTGAATTGTGTGGTCAGCAGAATACATGACCAGGGTAGTCTACACTTACTTTTCAATTGTGTACTCTTTAATCCCTTTTACTCTCTCTGCAAAAAAAGTTAGTCTGTACTAAGAATGACTGATCCTAGGCAGAAATTGTAATCCTAAGAAAAATTAAGTTGTAGGATTCCTGTATCTTTTTTCTCTTTTAATTCTAATTCCACTCTGCTCTTCTAATTTTCAGCAACTTTTTCTTAGGCATTAAGTATTTCAATTCCAATTTCCTCCCTTCCGCTCATTCCTTCTTGAGCAGTGTTTCACACTTTTTGATTCTCTTCACTCTTTCCTTCATTATTATGCTTTTCCCATTTACTAGAAAGTTTCTCTCAGATAATCTGATCAATTAATCTTTGTTTAAGATTTCTTTAAAATGTCATCTTGAATAGCATATTAAATAAACCATTTATTGCCATACAATGAAATAAATATTGTACTTATAAAAAGCTGGAATTTTAGAGGGCTTGAACACTGAAAAGATTGCAACTACCTTGTCTCCAAATTAGTCAAAAATCTTATTTTATTTTTTGAAGCAGTATGGAATGTACATGCATGTTTCAATCAAAATAATTTCTTGCAAAAAATTCTAACGGTAAAATTTTAAGGGTGTTAATGAAGCTGGAGGTTTGGGGGTTGATTGTTTGGAGTGGCTGTTTGTTCACAGGCTTTAAATTACCTTCGTTTGCTACTGCCTTGGTGCTAAGCAATTTACACATATTTAAATCTTGCAACAATCCTGTGAGGTAAGGATCATCAGCCTCAAAACACAGATACTGAAATTACAGTGTAGGGAAATTAGCTCATTTTCCTAGTTTTCCCACCTAATTACAGGCAGTACTAGGATTCAAACCGGGTCTCAATGGCTAATGATTTTAAGCTTTTCACATGCTTAGCCATAGTCAACAGGTTTTTAGTGTCAAAGGTGAATGGTCTCAAACTCAGGTCCTGGCCTGCATTTGACGCTATTTTGCAGCTGTGCATCTGGCTCAAGTTTCTAGTCTTACTGCCCACTCCTGTTCTGCCTGTCCACTACACTCCTCCTGTGCTGTACTGTATGCTCTTCCCTTGGCTTGAAATGGAACTTACATTCACAGTCTGTTTCGTAAAATTACTTAAAACATGACAATGTACTGCAGGGTCCAGAGAAAATGGTTCCACCCAGCAGTGTGTGTGTGGGGGTTTAATTTCATCTCACACAATCTTTTAATTAGGCCTTTGGTTTTTAAGCCCTTAACCTTCATTCTGAACCTCCAGGGGAACCCAGGGCCTCCAAATCCTGAGGCATTTCAGGTGTGTGATGAGGAAATCCATTTTCTGCATTCACCTCCCCCTGCCCCCACCCCAGTCACATACCATGAATTAATTTTCTTTCCATTCTCTCACTTGTTTTCTTGTCCTCTCCTGTTCTCTTTGTTCTTCTGGGTGTTTACCATCACCACCACCGCCACCACCACCGTACTTTCTTTTTCAGTGAGGTTTCTAGAAGAAGAGGAATGGATGTGGGTATTCACCTTGTCATATTTTATTGGAAGTCTAAAATCTTTCTTCTTTTTAATAATCATCCTGGTATGAAAATTATGGACTTTGGAGTCAGATTCTCCACCTTTTTCAAGTCGGGGCACAGAGAGAAAATGGTCTTTGTATAGTATGCTGGGGTGGGTGGCAGGACTAACCTGAGGAGCCTGTGCACCTTGAATTACTGGTGTGCCAGGATATCCATCACACAGCCTCAAGGTGGTAAACACTGGGATTATACTTCCCGTTTCTTAGTACTTGGGAAATACAGGAGCTAACATATTTGAAAGTGCCAGCACAATGTGGATACACAGTAAGAGCCAGTAGAGACCTGCCTGCTTCCTTCATATCCCTCCCCCTGCCCGCAACAAGTCACAACTTACGCAATGCAGGGGCTCACATATCTGTTGAGCAAACGACTAAGATGGATGGACATCACTGTAATACAATAGGGGATGATTTGGGGTCAGAGGATCTTGTAGACCAGACAGCAGCATTAGACGGCTGGGCAGAGGAAAGGAGGAGGACAGGAGGTTATCGGGCTTCCTAACTCTCTCTGCATTCAAATAGTGACAAGTGCCTTTTGCTATTGGAAATCATTTGCTGTGAGGCCTTTGGTAGAGAGTAGGCTGCAGGTGTTAGGGAAAAGTCTAGCGCCTTCTTAGTTGAAAGGGAATAGCTGAGGTGATTATTTAAAGAAATGTTCTTTGTTTTGCATTAGATTTATCTCTGTTCTGTTTAACCTTTATCTTCACATTATTCTTTTCCTGCAGAAAAAAAAAATCTGTTTACAATCTTCCTAGGCTCGGGGCATTCATTATTTCCCACTTCAGATTTGGGAATACACATCTTTACATTTAAAACTGCAAACACCGTCACACCAAACAGCATATGTTTGGCGTAACAAAGGCGAACGCGACCGCATCTGAAATTCACTAACAGGTAGAAAAAACAGAGAAGGAATCTGAAGAATGTTAAACCCAGACGGTAACCTATACCGCCTTTCTCTTTTAATTTTCCTCAGCTTCCTCTTTTTCTCTTTTGATTCATCTTGACTTTGCTTTTCCTTTGTGCTTAAATTTTTTTGGGGGGGGGAGCGTGGGGTCTCATCCAAAAAAAAGGGCAAAGAAACTCCAAAGAGGCAAATGGTTAGGGAGGAAAAGCAACAAGTCACTCTGCTTTCTGCCTAGATCCTGCGGGGAGTCCAGTTGGCAAGTGAATCCCCATTCCAACGGCGTAACCTTCCCCAGCGCCAGTCACCCCCAAAGCACTTCCCAACTCGGTTGGGCAACCTCCCTCCACTTCTCCTCCTCTCACAGCTGTCGGGAAATCCTGGAGCAGCCCTTACCCAGGAGCCACTTGTTTTCTAAATAGCCGAGGTTGGAGCTTTGTTTTAAAGAGAAAGAAACAAAACTCGACGCTTCAGGGGCTGGGCCGCAGAGCCCAGCTTGGCGGATTCCCGCTGCGGGCCGAGGCACGGCCGCTCCACCGGCTGGCTCTCCAGAGACCAACCCCGAGAAGCTGCGCACTGCTTGTTTACTGGAAAACAATGAATTGGGTCCGTCGGCCTCACCTTAGGGGTACCTGTGCGTCGGAGAAGGGAGGCCGCTCTGCAGCCTGAGGGCGGTTTTCCAGGCGAAGTCGCGGCGCTGGAGACGCGCAGAGGCGTCGGGTTTCGCGCGGCGCCGCTCTCGCCCGGCGCGGGGACGCTGTGCGCCCCCCTCCCCGCCCCTGCTGCAGCCTGTGGCTTCCCCCGCCGCTCCAGGTCGGTTTTTCCCGGCGACTCCAGTGTGACTTCCAAACTCCCGGGCTCTGGGCACACCTCGGAATTTGCCCCCGCCTCCCGCCTGCTCCCCTCGGGCCCCAGGAAGTCGCGAGCGCCCCAGGGGTCGCCCGAGGAGTGGGCTCGGGACCGCGGGCAGCGCAGCCTGCAGGGGGGCGCCGCCGGCAGCGATGAAGCCATCTTGGCTGCAGTGTCGCAAAGTCACCGGCGCCGGGGGACTCGGGGGGTCCCTGCCCGCGTCCTCTCCCGCCCGGGGAGCCGGCCCGGCCCGCAGGGCGTACGTGGCCCCCGGCCAACGGGGCGCTCTCGGGGGCCGGGGCTGCCGGGCGCTGTCCTCGGGCGGCTGCGAGTACAAGACCCACTTCGCGGCCTCGGTGGCCGACCCCGAGAGGTTCTGGGGCAAAGCCGCGGAGCAGATCAGCTGGTACAAGCCCTGGACCAAAACGCTGGAAAACAGACATTCGCCTTCCACCAGTTGGTAAGTGACGCCTTCGCCCACCCCCCTCTCTCTTGGGTGCCAAGGCTTGGCGTCCCCTGCACCGGAACCTGGAGTTCTTTTGGGAAAGACAATGCGATTGGAGATATGCTCAGACCTTTTAACTTGTGTTTAATTTCAATTTCGTAGTCAGCTCTTTTGCCTTGTCCTGAAGGATTAGGTTACCTATTGTGAGCCCCGCTTCCTATAGACCAGAAATTTACCTGTATGGCAGGGCTCTGCTTAGTTGAGCAAGAGCCAGCCCCCAGGGACAGCACAGTCTAGTATGGGAAGCAGCCACGGGGAAACAAGTGCAAGAAGAGGGATAAACTAGGGGAGTGTTACTAAGTAACCACACACTCGGAGGAAGAACGACTTCAATAAGATTACACCTAAGTAGGGTTTGGAAGGGTGGATATGTCTTCTCAAAGTCCACAAGGTCCTAATTATTAAAGTTCACGAGGTGGAACACAGGTTGAAATTTGACTGTTGATATGGTTGCAACTAATTGTGTTGGCTGGAGAGGTGGGAAAGGGGGCTGGTGAGTCAGGGGTTGGTTTGGGAAGGGATTTAGGTATCATGCCAAGTAGCTCGGATTAGGTCCACAGCCCTGTCGTGTATATGAAGCTGCAGTACCGGGTACCCAGAAAGAATTTGCATACAGGTAGGTGGTGCTAGAAATCATGGTAGGAATGAAGTTTTTTGTTTTTCTTTTTCCTCCCAGAGTTGCAGTTATAAGTAGTTATAAACATTGTTTTTATATTGTAACAAACAGAGATACATTTGTAGAATAAATCTCAAACTTGCCAGAGTATTAAGGGTGAGTCACACAGTCAGAACTCAAGAGTTGTGGCTGTTCTTTGGGCCATGGGCCTTAAGAGTGTGGTTGCTTTCATCAGCAAGCCATTAGGGAGAGATGTTTCCTGTAAAAGTTTGCAAAACACTGCAGTGGGGTTTCCTACTACCATTTCCAAGTTCCCAGCAGTGAGATGGGGGAATGACATGGTCAGGTTTGCATTTGACAAATGCCTTCTTTTTTTTTTAACATCTTTATTGCAGTATAATTGCTTTACAGTGGTGTGTTAGTTTCTGCTTTATAACAAAGTGAATCAGCTATACATATACATATATCCCCATATCGCCTCCCTCTTGTGTCTCCCTCCCACCCACCCTATCCCACCCCTCTAGGTGGTCACAAAGCTCCCAGTTGATCTCCCTGTGCTATGCGGCTGCTTCCCACTAGCTATCTATTTTACATTTGGTGGTATAGGTAAGTCCATGCCACTCTTTCACTTCGTCCCAGCTTACCCTTCCCCCTCCCCGTGTCCTCAAGTCCATTCTCTAGTAGGTCTGCGTCTTTATTCCTGTCCTGCCCCTAGGTTCTTCAGAACCATTTTGTTTTTTTGTTTTTTTTTTTTAGATTCCATATATATGTGTTAGCATACGGTATTTGTTTTTCTCTTTCTGACTTACTTCATTCTGTATGACAGACTCTAGGTCCATGCACCTCACTACAAATAACTCAATTTCATTTCTTTTTATGGCTGAGTAATATTCCATTGTATATATGTGCCACATCTTCTTTATCCATTCATCTGTTCATGGACACTTAGGTTGCTTCCATGTCCAGCTATTGTAAATAGAGCTGCAATGAACATTGTGGTACATGACTCTTTTTGAATTATGGTTTTCTCAGGGTATATGCCCAGTAGTGGGATTGCTGGGTCACCTGGTAGTTCTGTTTTTAGTTTTTTAAGGAACCTCCATACTGTTCTCCATAGTGGCTGTATCAATTTACATTCCCACCAACAGTGCAAGAGGGCTCCCTTTTCTCCACACCCTCTCCAGCATTTATTGTTTGTAGATTTTTTGATGATGGTGACAAATGCCTTCTTGTTGAAAGTAGGAACCTGAAATGGAGAAAGACATCTTGACCAGAGACTGTTCTCTGTCACCACCATGCTCTGTCTTCTGCCGATTATTTGGAGCTGTTTAGGTGGTTTTATCTTTAGAATCTGAGCATATTTCCCCATCCAGTCAATTCTTTTAGTAGTGTTTCAGAGGATTTTTCAGATCCTCTGTTATGTGCTGGACAGTGGCCCAAGCACTTGGTATGCATGCGGCAAATCAGTAGGGGTAGGAGTCATGATGGTCAACAGCGTGGTATCTGGTGCTGGAATTTTGAGTTTGAGTTCTGGCCCTTACAGTTACTGGCTGTGTGTTCATAGGCAAGTTGCTTAATGTCTCTGTGCTTCAGTTTTCTCGTATATAAATGTAGAACTAGTAAGAAGATTAATATATTAAAGGGTTAAGACCAAGTCTTAATGAAATAGACCCTATAAATGTTAGAGGAAGAATAGTTGTGTTTGTACTTTCATACCACAATTATTTAAGAACAGGAAATCCTAGTGTTTCTCAGATCAAAACACAGAATTATTGTCTCGCCTAAGAATGTGTTCTCAAAAAGTTCTGTGTACATATATATGTCATAAAGTATGGAACTGAGATTATTTACGTGAGCATCCTTTGCATAAAACTGTGTGCAGAGAACCCAATTAAGAAGTCACTGGGATATTCCAAGTAAAAACCAATGAGGGCCAGACCTAAGGCAATGGTCAGACCATTGCCAATGGTGGCAATGGAAAGGAAAGGACAGGTTTCTAGAGGATTAGTTGAAGTTGGTGAGGGCTCAAGGGAGTGCAGAGAATGTGGAAATCAAAGTGTCCATCAGATAGACATTTAAGATCTGGAGATTTTCTCTCTGATGTTTTTTTCTCTTTTTAATTTCTAGTTGCTTGCCTAAATTAAAAAAAAATTGTACGCAGGCCTCCCTGGTGGTGCAGTGGTTGGGAGTCCGCCTGCCAATGAGGGGGACGTGGGTTTGGGCCCTGGTCCGGGGGGATACCACATGCCACGGAGCAGCTGGGCCCCGTGTGCCACAACTACTGAGCCTGTGCTGTAGAGAGCCCGCGAGCCACAGCTACTGAGCCCGTGTGCTGCAACTGCTGGGGTCCGCGTGCCTGGAGCCTGTGCTCCACGATGGGAGAGGCCACAGCAGTGAGAAGCCCACACACAGCAGCACGGAGTGGCCCCCCTCTTGCTGCAACTAGAGAAAGCCCGCGTGCAGTGACAAAGACCCAACACAGCCCAAAATAAAAACAAATAAATTAATTAATTAAAAAAAATTTGTATGCATAAAATGTTCCTTTTTTTTTTTTTTTGCGGTACGCGGGCCTCTCACCGTTGTGGCCTCCCGCTGTGGATGCGCAGGCTCAGCGGCCATGTCTTACGGGCCCAGCCGCTCCGCGGCATGTGGGATCCTCCCGGACCGGGGCACGAACCCGTGTCCCCTGCATCGGCAGGCAGACTCTCAACCACTGCACCACCAGGGAAGCCCCAAAATGTTCCTTTCTTAATGAGGATTTTTGTCAAAGGGTCCTTGTAGGTATTTTCAAAAATTCAGTACATTGTAGATCACTGACATTTGACAATATTGTATCTGAATTCTTTGTTTTTGTACTCTTGGAATCACGTGGCTGTACCTGTTTTATAGCAGCCCAACAGATCAAAGTGAATAACAGATAAGTCTTTGAGTCTGTATTTATTTTAGCAGTGTGATTCCGTCTTACTAAGGAGTTTGGTTGGCAGAGCAGAGTTGGGGAGGCAAGTAGACACAGCAGACCATACATCTAATCTGAAACTTCATTCAATATGTGGTTTCAATCTGAATCCTATTTGCAGATATTTCTCATTGGTTAACATTTTTCTGCAAAGGTAAACTCAAGGGCAGGACAAATGTCATTTTTTTTTTTTTTTTAAATTTATGTCCGTAGATTCTAGGACAGAACAGACATATGAGTTTGAAAAGTGATAGTCAGATAACAGGTTACATAGATCTGATGATTTTTGATTCTGTATGTCTTGGGAGGTGGTAAGTGGATACAGGCACAATTTGATGTGAAGGTGCTTTGCTTACTTCTTTTTGAAGCTGGGATGGGGGAAGGGAGATGTTGACTGCCAAGTTCTTAAGTAAAATGAGGAGGGGTTGCTACAGCTAATTGTTCTCTTCTAGGTGGAGCTGACATAGGTGTAGTCAAGATCTCTGATGCCCTTTGGCTTCCAAGAGGCAAGAGGGATTCTCTTTCCTCATTATAAGCTTGTCTGTTCATTTTTCATGAAAGTAAACTCCCCTCCGAATCTACAGGCCTACCAAAAGCCCCAATGCATAAATAGTAATGCATATTAGCTTTCATAATGGCGTACACTACCCAATAGTAGTTTACGAATGCAGTAGTGTGAGCATGGAATAGAAATCTTTAAGGGTGATGTACTAGGGACTTTCTATTGTAGGCAATAGCCCTGTAAAATACATTTCTGGGACTGTAATCGCTGAGATCTTTGAAAGACAAATTACATGTAGGTGCTTTAGGAACATGTGAAGAACCAACTTTCCTCACAGTTTGTTGGTTAATTCACATTGTTGACACCTAGCTTTGGGGGGACTAAATTCTCTATTATAGAGACTTCAGTAGAGAACTGCAATATAAGGTGAAGCAATTAGAACTCCTAGTAATTTCTCTAATCCTGGAACAACAGAATGGATGTTTTGGTTATTTTCTCCTGATGAATTAGACATCCTGCTGCCTTTCCTGAAAATGAAATCCAGCTGCCACTCTGAAAAATTAGGCAATTCACTTTTGTGTGCATTGTGGTTAACTCTTCAGTCTGCGTCATCCCTTATCCCTTTCTTTGGAAGCATTGCAATTCTGTTTTTTTTAAACAACATTTTCTATTTATTTAAACAACATTCAATGATCGGACTCTCACATACTGTTTGGTTTAGAATTTAATATGCATTAACAGTGACTATAACCTGAAAAGGAAAAGTCTCTGACTAAATGCAGATTATTAGAAAGTGATTTCTGCTTGGTTCACATCTCCATGATGGAAATTGTTTAGGTTAACATGCAAGATCTCAGTTTCTTACTAGCTATGAGATAAAGGTTGTTTAATCCCTCTAGGTCTTAAAATGGCTCATAAGTGATAAAGACACCAATCATTCACTCACTGTGTGTATAGTACAGAGAAAATGATGAAAGAGATAGTGGAGAAACTCACTACACAGCGGTAGGGGAGACATACATTAAATTATTACAAACCTATTTATTTAGAGTTGCAGTAGATGCTATGAAATAATAGGGGGATTTAAAATAATCTTTTCTGGAAGGATCATGGTAGGAGTCTTGAAGAAATGATGGTTAAACTGAGATCACAATGAGTAGAGATTAGAATCAGAAGGAGAGAGGAACATTGCAGACAAAGAAAACAGCACGTGCAAAGTCCGTGAGGTGTGAAGTAGCTCAGTAAATTCTAGAAACTGAAAGAAGGCTAATGAGGCAGGGAAATTATCAAGAAATAATAGAAGAAGAAGAGAGCCATATTGTAAATGGTCTGGTCAGTCTCATTAAGCATTTAAAAATTTCCTGGCACAAAACACATGTCACATAGTAGATGATCAAAACTTGAATTTACTACTCTTCTTTCTGCACTGGAACAAGAAATGTTTGCATTCAACCCCAGGTCCGCCGCTTGCTTTGGACAGGCTTCATTATCCTTATTGAGTAAGAATAAAATAAGAATGATGATAGTATCAATTTCTTAGGATTACAGTGGTGGTGGGGAGCATGTAAAACGTCTAGGACTGTGCCTGGCACACAGTACTAGGTACTAATGTCTTTGGAATATATAAGCTAATATGGTCCAGGAAGTTTTCAGGGAAATGATAGCATTTAAACTCAATCTTAAAGTAGGACTTAGAAAGAAAAACACTTCTCTGTGCAGAACAAACATGACAGAGGGATAGCGGTGAGAAAGAACCAAATACACTTGTAGGATAGAATGAACAGTAGACCAGTTGGCTTCTCGTGGTTATTTTGAGTTACTGGTACTCAAATTCAGAAGGTAGTTTCAGGATGGTTTTGGAAGGCTTGGAATAGAAGCTAAGGCATTTGCCTTCACTTCTTAGGCTGTAAGTCACAACCTGATTGTAATCCTGCAGATAGGTTTTGTGTGACCCAGGTGCTTTTTGTTTGTTTGCTTTTTAAAGTAGTTGTCAGTATTTAAACATTGGAAGATTTCATCTAAAATCTAAATTTCCTTTAATGATTCAGTTTTTGGGGGCTTCTCTTAAAAAAAAAAAAAGGAGAATATCTGTCAGCAGTGAGTCAGCATTCCTGCATTGCAACACTTGGCCGGAACTGAGTGACTGCTGTTCCAAGCTATTTAGACACAGTGACTTCCTGGCAGTGGGGTGTAGGGAAGTAAAGAAGTTATGGTGAACGTGACAATTTGACTCAGATATCCAAGTGGAGGAATTGATTGTGAAATTAAAGATAATGAGTTGAAAACTTGGCGAGGACTTGTAGAATTATAGATTTGACTGAAATTTGTAAAGAGGTGAGAGCTGAAGCTTGGTGAATGCCAAGTGGGGAGAGAGAGAGAGAGCAATTTAGAGGGAGAAAGAGGAGAGAGAGAGAGAAAGAAAAAAAAATACTAAAAACTGAACTTGGAAGACAAGTGGAAGGGGAAAAAAAAAACCTATGAGAGTGAATGAGACTTGTTCAAAGAAGTAGGAGAAGGAACAGCAGGATGTTTTTGTGCCATGGAGTAAGAGGGAGAGAAAAGATAAAAATAGGGCAAATCAGTAGCGGTAAAGGGCTCCAGAGATGTTTTGAGGCTATTGAGGATTGAAAGATAGCAGTTTTGACTCAGGGATCCTCAGTGACTTTTTTTTTTTTTTTTTTTTTCGGTACGCGGGCCTCTCACCGTTGTGGCCTCTCCCGTTGCGGAGCACAGGCTCCGGATGCGCAGGCTCAGCGGCCATGGCTCACAGGCCCAGCCGCTCTGCGGCACGTAGGATCTTCCCGGACCGGGGCACGAACCCGTGTCTCCCGCATTGGCAGGCGGACTCTCAACCACTGCGCCACCAGGGAAGCCCTCCTCAGTGACTTTTAATAATGCGATGTCAATGGAGACATGAAAGCCAAAGCCAGAATCCTGCATGACAGGGTGAACTGATGGTAGGGAAAAAGAGTCCATGGAGATGTTTGACAGTGACAGGAAGGGGAGACAAGATGATAGCATGTGGAGGTGTCTGGGTTACCAGAAAAATAGTTTCCTCACTATCTTTACTTTCCCCTCCTCCCCCTTTAGGAGAATCCTTTGTTTAAAGGCAGAAGTGAAGAAACCTGTGAAATAGGAATCAAGGGAATTTTGCTTATTTTGAAACCTGTTCCCCATCAACAGGACTCCGTGTTTTTACAAGTTGAACTTTGTGTGGTTTCTTTCTTTTTTTTTTTTCTTTAGATACCACAAGTTCATGGAAGAAACAAAATGGAAAAGTCTAAAAGACGGAGTAAAAAGCTACTCAGCAGATCTATATGTTCTTGTTGTATATTGCAGAGATTCTAGTGAGCTAGATATCTAAGCATTTGATTGTAAGTTTGACAGAGAAGATAAGGAGACAGTTAAAAAAGGTGAAAGAACTAAGATTTGTTGATTTGTTAAATTCTGGGGTTTCAGACATCATGTCAAGTGGTTCAGAGGGAAGGAAGTTCTTTATCTTGTACTTGCAACTTTTCTGAGTTTGACATTCTTTCAAAAGAAAACAAATAAGGAAATATAATGCGGATTTTATATAACCAGAAAGTAATTTAATTCCTCTACTGAATTTTGATTCTTTGGCAAACAATTAGTCAGCCACGTTAAGCTGTTTCAGAAATTTAATCTCTCTCTCTCTTTCTTTCTTTCCTGTAAAACTTCCTTCGTATTTATCAGGTATTATTAAAATTATACTTAATTCTGGTTTGAAGGTGAAAGTTTTACCTAGAGATGAAAAATGTGTCCCCTTTTGACAAACTCTAAATGAAATGTATTTATTCATAATATTGTGCACAGTACAGGTATATTTAATATTTAAATTATCATTTTTTATAAATAAAAAATATTTTATGAAGGTATCTGGTCAGCATGAAAAATGGCCTGTTAGAAATACTGTCCCTCAGATAACCTCATTAACAAAGACCAATTTCAAAAGATCGGCCTTATTTTATATCCTAAAGGTCAGCGGCTTGGTGCTGTTCTGTGTGTAATTTTCTCTGTCATGCTGCTGAATGTTCAGGACAGAACAGAGTGAACTACTGGAATGCTATGATTACATAAGCAAGGATGGATTGCCTGACAAATGGCACAATCAGTGAACAATGGAAATTCAATCAGCTGTGACCAAGTGTGGGAGAAAGTCCAAACTCTTATCACCTCCTGGAAGGTGGCTTACTTTTCCTTTGTTCATGCTATATACTGGTAGTTGAGGGAAAAAAATGCAGTGGTTGAAATTATTTGTTTCTCCTTCTCCTCCTCCTTCTTCTTTTCCTTTTCTTTCTTCTTCTTCTTTTTTTTTTTTTTTAAAGAATGTCTGCTTAAGCAGCAACTCCATGAGGGAGATCATTGCTTTCCATTGTGGTGTGACATTTGTGAGAGAAATGTGTGGGAGGCTAATGAATCTTTGTGATAATATATATGAGTGTAATAACTTCTTTAAATTACAGTTTTAGGAAGCACATCTGAATGTAGAAATTATTTAAACCATGTGGTTAGAGAACTTGTAAAAAGTATGAATTAAATAAACTTTTGCTGATATTATGGCCAAATGAGGTAAGCGACAGTGCATAGAAAGGAGAAGTATTATTCTTATACTATCTAGGAAAATTGAAGTTTAAGAGTTTCCAGTATGAAATAGTCAAATTGAAAATCTTAGAATAGCTGAAAACAGGTTTTTCAAATACATTGTTTGGATAGCGTTTGATTTATAACTTGTAGGTAAGTAGTGAATTTTACTGATTTAACATATAAGTTGCTCTCAGTGGAAGAAACGCATCTGAAGTCTGTAGGTCTTTGATTTAAGAGATAACTCTGGACAATAGGAATACATTCTCCTTAGGTTTTGATGTTAGAATAACAACATTTCCCAAGTATAATTTTTAAGATGTCTCCCAAGAGACATCAGTTAAGTGAAAGAAATTTGGGAAGATTAAGGGAAAAGAAAGAATACTCAGTATCTGCTGTAGACATGATCAATATAGATACTTGTGCAAAAAAAAATTAGTACAATAAAATGGTAAAAAAATTTAGTAGTCGAAGGGACATAAAATCATTATTATTGACTGTTTGCTAAAATAACCATAGGCAAATGCAACGGAGCTTAGAAAGATCTACTTTTGCACTAATCTCACTTTGCTTTCTCTCCACACTTTTTTAAAGTTTTCGTAGAGTTTCATCAATTCTCAGTTGAGAATTTAGCGCTTTTCTAAACCACAAATGCCCTGACATTGCCTTCTTCCCAACTCTCCCTGCTTAATCAAGGCCGAATGAAGTTTGTCACTGTTACTAATGGGAATTTGTACGATAAGCCAGCGGTCCCCAACCTTCTGGCACCAGGGACCAGTTTTGTGGAAGACAGTTTTTCCACGGACGGTGAGGGCTGTGGGGGGATGGTTCAGGCGGTAACGCAAGCAATGGGGAGCGGCGGGGAGCGGCAGATGAGGCTGAGCTCACTAGCCCACTGCTCACCTCCTGCTCTGTGGCCCGGTTCCCAACAGGCAGTGGACCGCTACTGGTCCTTGGCCTGGGGGTTAGGGACCCCTGCGATAAGCTATCTTGGTGGGTAGGAGAAAAAAACTATTGATCATTATTTTATTTTATTTTTTTTGGCGGTACGCGGACCTCTCACTGTTGTGGCCTCTTGCGTTGTGGAGCACAGGCTCCGGATGCTCAGGCTTAGCGGCCATGGCTCACGGGCCCAGGCGCTCTGCGGCATGTGGGATCCTCCCCTACCAGGGCACAAACCTGCATCCCCTGCATCGGCAGGTGGACTCTCAACCATTGCGCCACCAGGGAAGCCCCGAGGATCATTATTAGTGGAGAAAAACAAACTGATCTGGGTTAAAACTTAGGCCCCACTCTTTGAACAATACATTGTCCCAAATAATTATAAAATGGGGACTGTGATGGGTATTATCGTTCAGCAATGTCTGTTCTCTACTTTTGAGCACACAGGAGGATTGGATTTCCCCACCCAGGCGTGGTTATGTGATTAGCTTTGGCTAATGCAACCAGACTGAGGCGTGTCACTTCCTGGTGAAACATTTAGTGGCCATTGCTTCAATCCTTAGTCCCCTCTGGTCTGTCAGATCCATCGTGGAAGCACCTGTAGCCTGGATCGCTGAGCAAAAATGCATAGATAACAATGCTTCAGGGAGTCCTTTTGAAGCCTGAGTAAAGTTGCATGAGTGAGAAGTACACGTTTTTTCAAGTTGAGAGTTTGCCATTGTTACTGTGTGTAATCCAGACTATCTTCATTGATTGTGAAATCAACAATATATATATAATCTATAATAATAACTTCTAGGACTGTTAGAATGAGTAAGCGTGCTCTTGCACATAAATAGTGAGTGTCCAGCATATAGTGAGCCAGCTAAGCTTTATGGTATCCATGCTATGAGCCAGGTACAATACTAAGTACTTAAATTTATTTAAATGTTTGAATTCATTTAATATTTCTGACAACCCTGTGACGTAGGGTACTTTTTATTCTCGTTTAGTGGGTATGGAAATGGAGATACAGAGAGTTTAAGAAACTTGCCTAAACATATAAAACTAGTAAATAGCAGATCTACGATTTGAACCCAGGCAGTCTGAATTTAGTGTCTGTACTCTATCTACATATATACTACATTATATTGTTTCTATAATAATTGTCTTAGTTAATTTTAGGTTTTTTTTTTTTTTCTTTTCTTACCCCTTCTCCACTGAAACCACTAAAAGTAATTTTAAAAATCTGGATCGGGCTTCCCTGGTGGCGCAGTGGTTGAGAGTCCGCCTGCTGATGCAGGGGACATGGGTTCGTGCCCTGGTTCGGGAAGATCCCACATGCCGCGGACCGGCTAGGCCCGTGAGCCATGGCTGCTGAGCCTGTGTGTCCGGAGCCTGTGCTCCGCAGTGGGAGAGGCCACAACAGTGAGAGGCCCGTGTAACACACACACACACAAAAAAATCTGGATCTACATGTCAGAAACATTTGGAAAATATCCCTATTATATCTGGAATAATAGATTGATGTTCTTTGAAAAAATAAACTGTTTTTTTAATATAAAATATTTAAAATGTGTACAACAGTCCCAAAAGTGGTGGGAGAGGGGCTTTATATTAATTGTTACCTACTTTAGAAATGTTTCCTGGACAGTAGAAAACAATATTAAGCCCTTCTCTTAAAAATGCTGTGTTGGGCTTCCCTGGTGGCGCGGTGGTTGAGAGTCCACCTGCCGATGCAGGAGGCGCGGGCTCGTGCCCCGGTCCGGGAACATCCCGCGTGCCGCGGAGCGGCTGGGCCCGTGAGCCATGGCCGCTGGGCCTGCGCGTCCGGAGCCTGTGCTCCGCGGCGGGAGGGCCCACAGCAGTGAGAGGCCTGCGTGCCGCAAAAAAAAAAAAAAAAAATGCTGTGTTGGTTTTCTGGCTTAAGGAAAATCTATAATGACCACATTACTCATTGCTTGTAGTATGCTTTAACATTATTTTTATGAGAACATGGTAATAAGTAGCCTAATTAATTCATATAATTATGAATATTTGAAATTTTTCCTTTCCTCCAACTTCTCAGTAAAAGAAAATACTAGGACTTGTTGTATGTTTGTAATTATGGAAGTTGTTGATTTTGATTACTTTTTTAATGCATTCAAGTATAGTATTCTTTGCTGTTTTGCTTTCATTGCTTTTCATCTTGATCCTAGTGCAGGTGGACAGGCCTTGATAAATGGCGTATGTTAAGTGCAGAGATGAGTTTTTTTAGGAATCATATTGCATCTGTCTCTCTTGGTTCTAATATGAATATCTTATTTTTGAAATCCAGTACAAGGACCATGAGTTGTGGACTGTCTCACTTACCTGTGTTATACCATAGGTGTTGCAAAACTTTGGGGAACAAATGATCTAAAAATGTTAAATTTTCCTTTGAATGTTTAGGGTGTGAAACACAATAATATTTGGAGAGTCTGTAATAGATTGAGAAGGAAACTCACATGTGATTATTCTCTAGCTCATGACTGAGCTATTCATTCCTTTCTTTAAAACTGAGGCATGCCTATCAATAATAATAATAACAACAGTAATAACACCCATGGCAATACAACAGCCGTCACTAATTATGGAGCACTTGCTCTGGGTCAGATGCTATGCTAAGACTGTATGTATTTTTTGAATCCTTCTGACGCCTTGTGAGATAGGTTTAGTTATAATGCGTTTTTATGACTGTGTAAACTAAAGGACAGAGAGATTAAGTGACTTGTAATATAGCGGTAGACTTAATTTTTCACACCCATTGGGTCACATGGTAAAAGCCTAATATTGGTAATGAGTTGTGACTACACTCTTTAACTTCTTCTGTCTGGCTGTCATATGACTGTACCTAGAAAGTACAAAGGAATGAAAACAATGTTAAAATTAAAAAAAAATTTTAATCAGAGATGCAACTTCCTTTCTCCCATATGTCTCCTAGGTTTCTATGTGTCTTCCACTCTCCTCTCATTTTAGTGGAATGTAAATCTTCACTGTTTTCTCAGAGTCAACTTGCACATGTCTTCTTGACAAATGGTTCTTTCCTAAAAAGCCCATCACCTTGAATCTTATTTCCCTTTAAGCTAGTTTGGCAAAGAATGCTCAATTCCCATCTCCATTTAGTCACTATACACCCACTATATAAGCTCATACTCCACTGATACTTTTCTCTTACCAGTAATTAAAAAAATCACAACTAGGTGATAGAAGGGCAGGGGTCAGATCTCAGTCACCTTTGTTGTTATCTCTACAGTGGAATGCACATAACCTTGTATATATCCATCAAACTGATTTTAAAACTTCACCACATAGAGATTAACCTTCTTAATCCATCTTCTAAATCTAGGTTCTTATATAAATTACAGGTAGATATTACCTGAATCATCCATCCCACCAAGACCCAAAATGATCCATGAATCTTCTTTCTACCTAGGCATCAGAGGGTCTGAAATTTTCTTGTCTTCATGAGTCTAAGTTTTACTATGAGGCAGTTGGCTCCTTTTGCTTCTCTTCAACATATTTATCGAGTCCTCAAGCCAAAGACACACATACTGCAAGGAGGGAAATACTTTACTTATATGGTACAGACCAAGTTCCCATGTGAGTATGGACTGGGAAAGTTGTCTCGGCACATATCAGGTTCCAAGAATTTCAGATTTAAGAGTTGTATCAGTATCATGTTACCAGATTATCATTTTTTAGTCTTTTTTTTCTTTTTAGTAAATATCTTAACCAGATAAACCAAATTTTATTTAACAAAGAAAGCCCACTGGTTAAAAGTAATAAAAGACAAATATTATATGATTTCACTTATATGTGGATTCTAAAAACCAAAACAAATAACAAAACAAAACAAAAACTAAGCTCATAGATGCAGAGAACAGACTGGTGGTTGCCAAAGGGGAGGGGGTTGGGGGTAGGTGAAATGAGTGAAGGTGGTCAAAAGGTACAGACCTCCAGTTGCAAGATAAATAAGTCCTGGAATGTAATGGACAGCGTGGTGACTACAGTTAATAACGCTGAATTGCATACTTGAAAGTTGCTAAGAGAGTACATTTTAAAAGTCCTCATCATAAGAAAAGAAAAGAAAAAAAATTTGTATACCGTGTACTCAGATATCGAATCATTATGTTATATACTGAAATTAATATAATGTTATATATGGATTATCCTCCATTTAAAAAACAAAACGAAAGAAAGAAAAAAGTGACAGCTATGAGATAACATAAAAATATTATTTCTCTAGGATACATTTATGGTATTGCCACAAATGATAAAAATGTTAATATTTACATTGTTGGGAATAAAAGCTGATCTTAATCTGATAAAAGCTTGAATTTTAGAAAAATGCAAAACTGATTTTATTATTATTTTAAAATGTTGAGTTCTGACTGCTCAAGATCTTCAACATATATCTACTCTAATCATCTCATTTCACCTGAATATTTCAAGAACTGTTTGAAATGTAATTTGTTGTTACAGCCTTAGATCTTACAGCCTAAGATCCAACTTAATGAAATTTCCTTTCCTTAGTTTAATTTATAAAAGGATTAATTTTAAAATTTATAATTAGAAAAAAAATTTTTTCAAACATCTTTATTGGGGTATAATTGCTTTACAATGGTGTGTTAGTTTCTGCTTTATAACAAAGTGAATCAGTTATACATATACATATGTTCCCATATCTCTTCCCTCTTGCGTCTCCCTCCCTCCCACCCTCCCTATCCCACCCCTCCAGGCGGTCACAAAGCACCGAGCTGATATCCCTGTGCCATGCGGCTACTTCCCACTAGCTATCTACCTTACGTTTGTTAGTGTATATATGTCCATGAGAAAAAAATTTTAATTAGGAAGATTTTCTTTTTCTTATTAAATATCTAGTTATTTCAAATATTGTATTTGATGGAAATGATAATACTCAGATCAAAATCTCTTAAATCCTAAAAGATGATTTTACTCTGTACATGTGTACTTGTATGAGTGTGTGTGCATGCACATATGTGAGTGTGTTTGTGAGTGTGTGTTGAAGTGTTACACAATACAAAATATATTATCACAGTAAGAATAGCACCAGTAATACTCCTTACCATAGTTTTTTTAATTTCTCAAGAGAATACGTTCTTAAAGAAGAATTTAGGGAAAGTTAAGTAACTAGCTCATGTTCACTTAGAACGCAGGTGGCAGATCTTGGATGAAAAAACCAAATCTGTTAGACTTTAGAGTGTATCAGCTTCTCATTGTGTCATATTTCCTCTCCAGTTAATCCTGTTTTATCCTCATACTACTGGTGTTAACAGATTTAAAAGCAAGTCAGATGCGCACACACAGACACACACACACAGACGTTTGTTGACCTGTTAAAAGTGGAGTTTTTTGGCTCTAGAACTTATCCATTCCTAACTCAATTGTTCCTTCATTTATTCTCTCGTTCTTTCTCTTGTTCACTCATCAAATGTTTGAATGCCTCCTACATGCCAGGCACTATTCCAGGTGCTGAATGAGAGTCCAGGTAGAGTATAACTTTGAGGTATGATTTCATACATTAAAGAAGAAAAGTGTTTTTGCTTGTAATGAGATAGCTTTCATTTTCCTGTTTAATAAAAGGAGAGTAATCATGAGTGATATCTAGTTATTATTTTCTGAAAATATGGGTAATAAGATTTGCTTTTATTTTACAATCTACTCTGAATTACCTTTGACTTTTGAGGTGTGAGTAACTAGAACACTCAGGCTCACATTTTGATGAACAGTGGTCATTTTGTAACCAATGAATCCTTTAATAGATAAAAGAGTCAACCAATTTTAATTTTATCCCTTTGTGCAGCCTCTCATTTTCTGCTAGAGGGGCTAACACACAGGAAGGTGAAGAAAAGACAAGTAACAAAAAAGAGAATAAAGAGACATAATGGGCTTGGTTAGCACCAGCTGGATAATGAACTCTTGGATAATTGAGCAGGCTGCACTGTGTCCAAGTTTCAAATTATCGAAATGTGAGTGGAAAATGTTTTATCTATGATATGATATGTAGATAGTGGGAGAATTGGCAAGGATAGAGCAAAGATGTAGTTTGTGACCTTGTTCTTAGATTTTTTGATGATAAAACTAGGGAAAAAAGACAAAAAATTTGTCTACTTTTCTTTTTTTATTAGTTTTTATTGGAGTATAGCTGCTTTACAGTGTTGTGTTAATTTCTACTGTACAGCAAAGTGAATCATCTATACGTATACATATATCCCCTCTTTTTTGAATTTCCTTCCCATTTAGGTCACCACAGAGCACTGAGTAGAGTTCCCTGTGCTGTACAGTAGGTTACTTTTCTTAATGTTTTAACTTACACTCAGTGGTTTCTGGTTAGTTAAGTTGGATTTAGTTTCTGTCTATGTGTAAAGTTGTTTTGGTGAGAGTGAAGGTGGGAAATTGGAGGGGATATAATCTGGCTTAGGTAAAGGAGCAGCAGTTTTATAATATAATCATAAAGCCTAGGTTTGAGATCTAAGTTTTGAATTACTTTTCATTGACATTTGTTATTCAAAAGTAATTCTGATTGAAATTTAGGTTTATGCTTTTCCCCCACAAAGGTGCAGTATTACTTTAAGTTTTAATTAGATGAACTCAGGAAAGCCAAAATAGGTGGAGTATCAATTATAGTTCAATATGTAAATAATTCTTAGTATATATCTTGGTATAGTCGGTATATTTCCCTTCAGTCTTTTATTTTCTTTTTAAATTTTTATTTTGGAATTATTGTAGACTCATAAGAAGTTGCAAAAATAGTAGAAAGAGGTCATTTGTACCCATCAGTCAGCTTTCCCCAATGGTAACATCTTACATGACTATAGTACATTATCAAAACCAAAACTGACATTTGTACGATAGTTAGTTAGACTGCAAACCTTATTCAGATTCACCACCAGTTTTTGTACACACATATTTTTGTATGTGTATGTGTTGTGCCTTTTAAAAATCTATTATCTCTGTCTGTTTGTCAGTCTGTTTGACTCTCTGGGTCTCTATTTTTGTTCTTACAGAAAAATAGAATTATACTGTTCATATTGTTTGGTAACTCATTTTCCCACTTGGAATAAGTTGTGATGTTTCCATTCCTCTATTCTTCTATTTCATGATTTTTAGTGTATGCAGAATATTTAAATATATTGGGTGAATGTAAGATTATTTATTTCACAATCCCTTCCTGTTGATTTTTGGGTGGTTTCTCTTTACTTGCAGAAATACTTGCTTTTTTGGATGCAGCGTTCCAAAGATTTCTCTATCCCTGTGTCTGACTGTCCATCTGTCTCTCTCTGTTTCTTTCTTTCCTTCCTTCTTGCTGATGAATTCTTAGAAGATTTCTGGGTCAAAGAGAAATATACACTTTCTGATGTATATTGTCAAAATATTTCTCCAAAAATATTAAGAAATATTGTGAATAAGACTCCACAGTCTTTTTCCTTATGAAACATTTAGAGAATAAATAAAGGTAATAATTTAGTGGACCCTGAACATTGTGCGTTGTAAACTCTTAACATTGTGTCACATTTGCTTCAGATCGTTTTATTTTAAGCAATAAAACAAACAAAATTGATGCTCCCTGTGTATCTCCCTCAATTACATAGTCTTTGTAGAAACAATCTCAGAATAATTTACAAGGCTCAATGGGAAGAAAAAGTTCTTTTTAGACCTTCTAAAATGATTGATTGTATCCTTCCACTTTAATAAGAGCTTGTATAGGACATCTCTCTGTGGACATGAGCTAAGTGTGCAGAATGAGTTAATGAATGTGGTGTCTGCCTTCTGGGAGCATCAGCTGTAGAGGACAGTTTCATCAGAACATTGCAGCGTATCATTCTGCCTGAGTTATAGCCTTAAAGAGAGAGAAATGGATAGTTAAGATGAAGATGTAATATGAACACAGAAAAAATATGCAGTCCTAAAGTCCTAAGGTTTAGAGCACATTAGTTTCAATCCTTACCTATTTCTCCCCTTTCTTCCCATTCCTCCTTAACCAGAGCAAGATGACACTATGGCAACAAATTGGCTTTCTCCTGCCCTGCATGGTGCTGGGGCTGCTCTCTCTTCTCCTTTCTCTCTCTCCCCCTTTCCTTATTGTTCCTTCTTCATCACGTTGTCATGGCTATCATTAGGATTAAATGCTAAAAGGCATCTTCTCTCCCTTCCAACAAATATCGGTTCACATTGGAGAGTGTACCTCCTCTTCTGCCCCCTCCTGATTCCCTGGATGGTTCTGAGGTTTCAGGGTTACCTGCTTAGGGTCCCCGTGGGCATCCTGGTCTCTGTCTGGTTTTCTAGGAACCTGCTCTGATTTGGAGTTTGGTTCCTTATGAGCTCATTATGACCTGTTTCTGAGTTGGCTGGTTGAAGACCACTGCTCCAAAGAGTGTTCTAAGTAGCTCTCTTGAATAGGGCTGACTGATGAAGTTTACTTTCCTTTAGAATGTACTTTTAAACGTATATTTATTGGGGATTATATTTAAATTTTAATAAATTTATGCTTTGAAATTTAAACATCTCTATCTTCACTTTTACATTTGACCTTTAGTTTTAATTATAATTTTATCTTTTCCTCATTTGAATTAAGCTGAATCCTATTTCCTTTTGCTTCAATTCTTTGTTTTTCCTGCATTTCCTCTAGAATAAAAATAAAACAAGCAAGATAAAATTGTGTCCTCATCTTCTGCTTTGAATTTAGCTGCCAAGCATGACTCACAACCTGGGGATCTTTAGGATCATTCATTCATGCCTTCTCTCTCTGTTGACAGTGGATCCAGTTCAGATAACAGGTATTGATTTCTTGAAAGCCTTTCTTTTTATTCTTTTTCCTGTTGGCTGCATTTCTCACTGACAATTCACTCAGTTTTAATCCGAGATGATCTGGCAGAGGTGTAGATGCCTGGGCTGTCCTTTCATGCTGAGATGAGGGCAATCTGTGGCGAAAGCTAGTGGGATGGGTCCAGGTTCTAAGTGTACTCATGTGGAAAGTATCAGTAGGGCTAAAGAACAGATTTCTCTTTGCATTATGTTTCTCTGTTAAAATATTGTCCTATAGAGAGATGTGCTTTCCAACTACTTTTACAAAAACAATATCCTAGTGGTTCAATTAACATGAGGTTATTATGCTGCCCCAAGTAAGCAGTTACCCAATTTGGAGGGTTTCCCGGAACAGTCAGTTCATACTGCCCAAGGCCAAGTACCTGTAATTTAGATGGGATGTCACAGTGTGAACAAAGCAATATGATGCTCTCTTAAAAATGCTTAAAGCCTTCTCTGTTTGTGTGCAATAGTAGTCTTTTGAGCGCGTCATTGTTTTTGCTGAGCAGTTACCTCATGAGACTCTTTTACTTATTTGTGTTAATGTGTCTGAAGAGTACTACTTCAATTCACATTCATTCACACTTGTAACATATATTTAAAAATAATTATTGAGGGACTTCCCTGGTGGCACAGTGGTTACGAATCCGCTGCCAATGCAGGGGACACAGGTTCGAGCCCTGGTCTGGGAGGATCCCACGTGCCGCGGAGCAACTAAGCCCGCGAGCCACAACTACTGAGCCCGCATGCCACAACTACTGAAGCCCACGTGCCTAGGGCCCATGCTCTGCAACGAGAAGTCACCACAATGAGAAACCCATACACCACAACGAAGAGTAGCCCCTGCTCACTGCAACTAGAGAAAGCCCGCGTGCAGCAACGAAGACCC
Source organism: Delphinapterus leucas (assembly GCF_059928025.1). NCBI lineage: Eukaryota > Metazoa > Chordata > Mammalia > Artiodactyla > Monodontidae > Delphinapterus > Delphinapterus leucas. The sequence goes on from NC_143139.1 coordinate 65,039,790, forward strand.
AACACAGCCAAAAATAAAATTAATTAATTAAAAAATGTTAAAAAAGATAAAAATAATTATTGAGAATTTGCTGTGTGCCATTAATGAGCTAGCACATGGTCTTTGCCCACAGGAAACAGTGTCTAGTGAGGATATAAGAATTACTCAAATTAGCACACAGAAATGGAAAATTGGAAATTCATCATATTTTCCCTGGAGTGGGAAAGCACTGGGTTCCAGTGTGCCATGTGTTAGTGTGATAATTCTGGGAAGTTATTTGACCTCTCTAAGCCTCATTTCTCGTCTGTAAAATAGGAATAACACTGTCTTCCTGAAGGGGTAGTGCATGGATTAAATGATTTACCAAACTCAGAACCTGGCACATTATTGGTAATTAACAAAATGTTATTCCCTCTCTTACTTCAAAATTATGTATTTTTCTTTCTTATTTGAGGTGTCCCTTAAAGAGAACATAAACCTGATACACAGAGATGATGTGACCTCAGTTTTCTTTGATACACCCTTCTTCCTACTTCTAGCTCCTTTGATTTGTTTCTATACCTCCCCCACATTTTTTTTTTTTAACTTCCTGTTACTTTCTAGGCTAGTCAATAGATCCTCACTGATTCTGTTTCCTCGCTTGCCTCCCAAGAGTGACCTGAAATCCCTTTCTGAAGAGGGCATTCCCCTTTAATGGCCTCCCCTTTCATAACGAGGTATTCAGGGCTTTTAAGGTAAGGTTTGCACTGCTCTTTCTTGCCTTAGCTCTTGTTATGCTCCCACCCCAAAACACACATCTCTTCTTTCAGTGGCACTGATGCACTTGGACTTCCAAAACAGAACCTGAACTTTGCCCTGATTTTTACTTTCCCATTTGCCAGTGCCATTAAAAAACAAACAGTATTTCCATTAGTTTTCAGTCCCTGTCCCCTCAGCTACCTTCATGTTTCACCCTTCTCTTTTAATAAAATTCAGTTGAAAGATTTGCACAAGATAAGAGGAGCTAGAACATTCCCCTTCTCTTTACATGCTAACTTCTTGGCCATGTTGTCTATTCTCCAGGTCCTCCTCTCCCTTACACTCTTGCATCCACTGAAAGGTGGCCTCAGGCCTTGTCACTCTACCCAAATTACTCTCCCAAAGTTCATCAGTGCCTATTTGTTGCTTAATTCTATGGACTGATTTGAAGTCCTTACCTTGCTTGGTCTCTCTGTAGTATTTAACTCTGGGGACCACATCTACCTCTTTGAAATTCCCCACAACTGTGTTGTTCAATATAGTAGTCAGTAAGCCATCTGTGGTTATTTAAATTTAAGTTTAATTTAATTAGAATTAAATAAAATTTAATTTACGTTAGCTAATGATGCTATTGAGTATTTGAAAGGTGGCTAGTGCAATTGAAGAACTAAATTTTAAATTTTATTTACTTTTAATTAGTTTGAATTTAAATTTAGCCAGCCACTTGTGGCTAGTGGCTACCCTGTTGAGCAGTGGAGATATGAAACACTTCCATCATCACAGAAATTTCTGTTGGACAGGGCTTCTCTGGAGCAAGGATTGGCAGAGTTTTTCTTTAAGGTGCAAAATGGTAAATATGTTTGGCTATGCAGGCCAGATAGCTTCCATTGCAACCACTCAGTTCTGCTGTTGTCAAGCAAAAGCAGCTACAGAGAATATATAAACAACTGAGTGTGGCTGTGTTTCAATAAAACTTTATTTACACAAACAGGTGGTGGTCCAGATTTGGCGTGAGGCTAGGGTTGCTGACCCTTCTAGAGTCCGGGTTTCTTTGATACTTTTTTCATTCTCTTCCTGTTTTTACTCTAAAAATTTTCTTTTCATTCTTCTGTATTTCTCAGATCTCTCCCTCATTTCGATCTTTATCATCACACTTGATTATTGCAAAATATCTCTATCAGTCCTCCCTCCTCTTGTCCTGCTCCAGCTCATTGTACCCATTGCCACAAAAGTGTTCTTTCATAATTCATCTAAGCCAGATGCTCGTTTGTAGATGTATGTAGTGATAGTAATCACCTCATAGCATTACTGAAAGGAGTCAATGAAATGTGTATAAAATTGTGCTCATGGTGGGTGTAGAGTTCTCTCACATTAACTCATCCACACAGAATAGTGGTTGTGACTCAGAGCCTGACAGCCTGACATCCAGTCCCAGCTTGTCACGCTCCAGTGTGGACCTCAGATAGGCCACTTAACTTCTCTATACCTCAGTTTCCTCATCTGTAAAATGAGGGTGATATTAGTATACACACAGAGTTGTTAAGAGAATTAAATGAATTAATTTGTATTAAATGCTCATAGTACTGTCTTGGTAAGTGCTATGTAGTTGGTTTTTATTTTATTTTCCTAGTTTCACAGATGAGGGAAGAAAGGCCTAGACATGTTAATTTGCCTACAGTCATACAGCTAGTAAACAACATGTCTGAGATTTGAACTCTGGCCTTTTGACTTGAAAGCCCAAGCTGTTAACTATTGATGCATTGCTTACAACATCCAGCCCTCTTCTTACCACATATCTGCAGTTGGAATTAAACTCTTTTTTATTGCACTTTCATCATACTTAGTTTGTACTTCTGTCAGGAAATTTGCCACGTTTTGCTTCTTCTTATAGTTATTGCAAATTAGTCTGCCTTTCAGAGTGGAGAACATGTACCCAGTTATATTTTTTCCCCTTCCTTCACAGTCTCAGTTCTAATCAACAACAAATTATTTACTGTTAAATTTGTTGAACAGAAAAATGTTTTAAAAGGATTATTGACAGTTAATACTGGGGATTATAATCTGCCATAGTCTTCTTATAAAATAATGAATTATCAATTATAAAGATTATATGTTCATCACTATTTTAGTATATAGTGTTTTAGTATACAAATAACCAAATGTATCCATCATCTTTGAATTGTTCTCAGTATGTTGGCTTCAGGTTTATTTAACTTTTGAAAAAGAGCTTGGAGTTTGTTTTTGTTTTTTTCTGAAACTGTGATGAAATGAAGACCCACACAGGTCATCAAGGAAGGAAATTATAATCTGATCTGAAGGAAGTAAACTCATATCAGAAGGTAAATTATAAGTTAGACTTTCCAGTTATTTAATAATGAAAATTTGCAGAGTACAGAGCAGCTGAGAGTACAGAGAGGGTTACAACATTGTCACCACTAAATATGGTTGTGCTGGAGGAAGCTTTCAACAGTTATTTTATGCAAATCAAAATATGACAGTTTGTGAAAGAGTCTCGTAGCCTACACTGTTGAAAGTATATTAAATCAATTTTATTCTTGGCAATGGAGGCAGTGGTGGAATTGAGAGGAACATTTTAGACTTTACCAATTTAACTTTACATTGCTGGGTAATCAAATCCACAGAGTAAATGCTATCAATTTTCCCCTCTGACACGAGGATTATTTTTTTTTTGAGTGTCAGCGTTTTATTTCCTTTTGTAATGTTTGAAAACTGACAATAAATACATGCTTAAAAAAGAAAATTTAGCCCTGAACAGAGGGGAAGTTGATGGTTATAGGAATTGATGGGAACAAAAGAATCATGTGAAAATTTGCCAGTAGCTTTTTCTGGTATCCAGAGATCAAGACCATGGTGCTTGTCAGGCCTCCCTACCTCTTAAAAATCTTTCAGACATCCACCCACATTCACTGACTTAGCCCAATGTGTGGGCCAAGTACACACTCCAGTCTAACTCATTTGATGAAGAAAGCCAAAGTCAAATGCAGGGTAGGCTAGAATCAAATATTAGGAAAGACAGAGAAGACTTAGGGTCAGCTAAAGTGAAGAACAGAAGAAATACAACTCAAGGCAGATTTTTTCCAAAGAGCTGAGTCCAAGGTTTTATGCTAGATGTAAGCTAGCAGGGCTTGATGAGAAAAAGGCAAAGGAAAATAGAAAATTATGTTCAGGACATCTAGAACGAATTTCAGAACCTTTCTTTTTTTCTGAGCCCCTTCTGAAGACCTTCAAGCCCCGCCTCTGTGAACTCAGACACTGATGATGATGGCTTGTCTCTGACTCCTTTTCAAGGAATCTAACATTACTGTAGTGACTATAGAATTACACTAGCTGAGATTCCTCCTGTTTCGTTTGTCCTGGAATGCATCCCTTTGCCTTTTAAATTATGAAATACGACAATTTTAAAGCTTGTTTGAATTTGTGAGAATTTATGGATCTTAAGACTTTTGTGTCAGGATAGATTAAGTTATGCTGCAGGAATAAACAACACTCAAATCTCCCCGTTTTAAAATAGCCCAGGAGTATCTCACTTATACTACAGGTTTATCTTGGGTTACCCAAGAGATTTGTTCCATGTCATCCATCCTCACTCAAGGATCTAAGCTAATAGTGCAGTTGCCATTTGGAGTATCCTTGTGGCAGGGAGAAGGAGTTGTCAGCATGCATTTGCTCTTGAAGACTCCTTGCATTACTTCTGTTGCCATTGTACGGGCCAGAGCAAGCCACATGGCCACACCTCATTTCAAGTGGATATGAAAGTGCAGTCTTACAAGTGCCTGGAATGAGGACAACCAAAATGATATGGACAGCAGGAATGATGACCACAGATTTATGACAGATCTCTCTGTGATTTGAAGATTCTGTCTAGCTATTTATTATTGACTGTTCAGCTGCTTGAAGTTAATACTAGTGAGAACAATAAAAAGAAGGAAGTTTTTATGGTCCAAATTTTAGTTCTTAAAACTGAGTTTAGATGTTATCATAAGTGTAAGAAATGCTTCTTTTTACCAGAAGAATATTCAAGAAGATGTTTTTATTAGAGTGTTTTTCATTAATGGTAGTTATACTGATTATAGAGTTGATGATTGAGTCACATCAGGAGACAAGCCATCTAGACTGTTAAAGCTTTTAATGTTATTTAAATATATTTAAATCATGTATTCAATATTTAAATACATGCTCATAAAAATTAAATAACAGAGAAAGTACGTATCATATAAAAATATAGACCATCCCTTCTCCATACTGTCCCCCAACTTTCTCTTACCCAGAGTTTACTACTGTTAATATTTTCTTGTCCATTTTTCTAGACTCCTTCTTGTGCTTTTATGCAACAGAGATGAACATGTAAGCAACTTGCTTTGGTTAAGTTAAAAGTACATTTTGGAGATAAGTATATATATCCACTCCTAAATTGCTGAACTAATTTATTTGCTTACCAACTTTACTTGAGAATGCCAGTTTCTCTTTTCTTTCACCAACAGTGTGTATATATTTTTATACCAATCCAGTTTAGAAAAATGGCATCTCATTATTGTTTTAATGTTCATTTTCCTGATGTTTGTAAGACTGAGCACTGTTTTTATGCTTATTGCCATTATCATTTTTTTTCCTCTATGGGTAGTGTGCTGAAATTCTTTGCCTATTGGATTTAAAATTTTTTTCTTATTGACTTGTAGGAACACTTTAAATATTATTGAAGTTGCAAATATACCTTTCCCTTTGTTATTTATATTGAGAATATGCCCTCCCCACACCTCGGCTTTATTATGTCTTCTAACTCATATACACACACATACATGCACACACATACACATAATACACACACACACACACACACGCTCATCTGAGTGTCAAGATTCAGAAGGTAGCTGAGTACATTTCAAAACCCAAGTAAGGATCCTTGTTCACTTGTCAATGAATACAGGTTTTGATTGCTAGAGTCATTCTTCCTATAATTGTTTGAGGGAGAAGAGGGGATTTCCATGTGGCAATCGTATGTAGAGTTTCTAGGCCTCTTAGAAGTTGTACAGAGCCTTGTTCCTATTTTACAGGTCCTGAATCTTTGGGACGATCATCCATGCAGAAATTATACTTAGTTTAGAAAGACTTTAGACAGGTTAAATATTGTATGATGTGTGTGTGTTTGATTATGTCTTAATTTTCCATCGAAACATCAATGCCCATTCTTTATTCCTACCTCCCTCTGATCTGGGAGTTATTTCAGAGTTTTATTGAGAGAGTTTTTTTTTTTTTTCTGTACGCGGGCCTCACTGTTGTGGCCTCTCCCGTTGCGGAGCACAGGCTCCGGACGCACAGGCTCAGCGGCCATGGCTCATGGGCCCAGCTGCTCAGCGGCATGTGGGATCTTCCCGGACCGGGGCACGAACCCGTGTCCCCTGCATCGGCAGGCGGACTCTCAACCACTGTGCCACCAGGAAAGCCCGAGAGAGGTTTTTTGGTGAGCCTTTGTATTTCCTTCTTAGGGTTTATAGGTTCCTCATGAATGTAGAGTATTCTGTGGTATGGCTCTATAAATTTTTCTACACCTTCCTTTTCTTTCTTTTAACTTAGCAGTATATAAAGTGTCACGGAAATCTTTCAGTATCATACCCTTGGATCTGTCATGTTTCTCATGATTTCTGGATTGAGCAGTCACTTTGCTCCTATCTGTTTTATATGTTAAAATTTTTTTCCACTGTTCTGATCTGGGGCTAGCACCATTTCTAGTGGCTCCATATTGCTTTCAATTTTATTTCAGGTTTATATTTTTTTCTGTTATTCAAGTAGGTTATGGGGTACATTCAGGTTGCTTCCAGTTTTCTGCAGAAGGAATTCAGGGCAGGGGTTGGGTAGGATAAATAGTATGAAATTTTTCCTTTCTAAAACAGAATTAAATCTTACTGAGTTTAAAAAGAGAGCTAGTCAAAGACTCTATTGGTAGAATATTCCAGTAGTTATATCTAGTATATAGCCCTGACAAAGTTGCTGATATATGTGTGTGTGTGTGTGTGTGTGTGTGTGTATGTGTGTGTGTGTGTATATAAAATACTAATACGTATGGGAAGAATGCAGCATCACAGATGAATGAGGACAGTAAGGATTAGTCAAAAAATGATGCTTGGCAAATTGACTACTGATAAATAAATATAATTGTACTGCCACATCATAATATATATCTATATATACGCACATATCATAGTACATGTATATAATATATAACAGATTTTACATACAGATTATATACATATATGAATAATTTAATGGTACATTTAAGGCATCAGTATAAAAAGTTAAATCAGAAGAGAGTAGTATGAATTATCTTAGAGGGAAAAATTGTGAAGGAATATTATGAGTTTATTTGACTACATACAAATTTAAAATATCTTCATATCAGGAAACACTATGAATTAAAATTAGTGAATAAACTGAGAATATAACTTGTAAGAATGTCAGACTTAATTCAATGTCCTATATAAAGAACTTTTAAAAATTGGTAAGACATTGTGTTTAATACTGGTAATCACATAAACCAAAATTAAAACTTCTAAAACTGCTGCTAAAATTGAAGAAGATTGAGAAGAATCTGTGTTTAGAGGAGTGTGATAAAATGAACTTTCAGGTAATGCTGACGGTAATATAAATTGATTCAGTATTTCCGGAAAGCAGTTTGGTTGTTTGATGTGTGAAAGTGTGTGTGTGCTTGATTGTAGGAATCTTGCTGGCATATCTAATAAAAAGCAATGTGACCAATATTTCTGTACAAGAGACATCATCCTGGGATCATTTAAAATTACGAAAATATTGTGAAAGGGAATTTGCAACAATGCAGGATAACTTTGTGCTTAAATAGTGCTGCGGGGCTATTACTGAACAGCAGTTGAATGGAATATTATGCCTTCATCAAACGCATTCTGAGAGTTGTTCAGATCATTGGAAAAAACTCATAATGTACTCTTAAACATAGAGGCAGAATATTTACATATAGAAAATATAAAATACTCCAAAGTATATTTTCTCAGTTTTCTGCAGTGAGCATTAGTTATTTTAATAATCTGGGGAGACAAACCATTTAAAACCTTCTCATAAATTTAGAAGGGGTACTGAAGAGACAGCACATAGAAGGCATTCAGTTGACCTTTACTGAAATGATTTGATTTTAAATGAAATAAGAATCTTCTCATAGTAGAAAAATCAAATCTTTGAGCCAGGAGGCCCTTTGCAGGTCACTTGGTCCAGTCATCCGCAGTAAACCAGTCCTTAAATTTAGCCAGTTTATAGCAGTATATTCATTACCTATAACCATTTCTGGAGCCATGCCAATGTGTTACTTTCTCCAACAGTTCTTGCTTAACACTGCTTGCAGGCCTTTCCCTCTGCTTGAATTTCCTTCCTGTCTGTCCCAAAGGGCACCCTTAAAATTCTTTAAGTTTCTTTAAGGGCATCCTTCAAAAAGAAAATGCTAGGGTACAAGTAATTTAAATATTAAACCACCCAAAATTTGCAAATAATTGGAAAGAAAATCTGAAGTTCTTTGAGTATTGCCTGTAGAGTTACTGCTGTTTGATGTTTGTGGGGTTGGTTCCGTAATACGCTGCCTTTAGCAAGTTGCTGTCAGATGAGTTTCCTCATACATAAAATGGGGTTTACAATAGTACCTACCTCATAGGTAGTTTTTTTTAAAGTTGAAGTACAGTTGATGTACGATATTGTGTTATTTTTCAGCTGTACAACAGAGTGATCTGACAATAAAATACATTATCAAATGATCATCATGATAAGTCTAGTAACTGTCTGGCTCCATACAAAATTACTGCAGTATTATTGACTATATTACATCCTTATGTAGTATACTACATCCCTGTGACTTACTTATTCTATAACTGGAAGTTTGTATCTCTTAATTCCCCTTCACATATTTTGCCCAAACCCCTATCCACCTCCCCTCTGGCAACTACCGATTTGTTCCCTGTATCTGTATGTCTCTTTCTCTTTTGTTTTGTTTGTTAATTTGTTTTGTTTTTTTATATTCCATATATAAGTGAGAATATATGGTATTTGTCTTTCTTTGATGTATTTCACTTAGCATAATACCCTCTACGTCCAATAGCACAATTTCATTCTTTTTTATGGTTGAGTAATATTCCAGTGTGTGTGTGTGTGTGTGTGTGTGTGTGTGTGTGTATGTATATGTATATATATCTTCTTGATCAACTCAACACATCTATTGATGGACATTTAGGTTGCTTCTGCATTTTGACTATTGTAAATAATGCTGCAGTGAACATAAGCGTGCATATATCATTTTGAATTAATGTTTTTATTTTCTTCAGGTAAACACCCAGAAATGGAATTGCTGGATTTTATGGTAGTTCTGTTTTTAAGTTTTTGAGGAACCTCCATACTGTTTTCCATAGTGGCTGCACCAATTTACATTCCCATCAACAGTGCACAAGTGTTCCTAGGGTTGTTTTTTGATTAGATGATTTCATAGACATGAAATATTGGTCTAGAATAAGGGATCAATAAATATTACTTAGAAACTTTCGGGACAAGTTGGACAAAATGCACTTTTTCCTATTCATCATGCTAAATATAGCTAAAAACATAGGACATTATATATAAAATACACATAAGAAGACTCTGAAAGGAGGAGAGAAGAAACCAAATCATCTAGGAACTTTGGGACATGAGAAATGACATGGCACTGAGTTCCTTGGGCTTTCTTTCTTGTCTTATATATCCTATACTGAGTGCTGGAGAAGGTGGCAACCTAGAAACACCAATGGGTGCAGAAAAAAGTTCCAACAAAAACTTCTTTGGACCTTTCCCCCCAAAGATAAAAGGGGTGGGGTGGGGAGGGACAGCCTGCCAAGACAGGACATTTTTGGCCAGTAACTTCCCTAATACAGTCAAACACTATGGAAAGCTCTGTGGCTCCCATCCCATCTTCACCAGTGAAAAGGTGATAGAGAGCCTAGACTTCTACTCTTACCAGGCTGTGACAAGGTGTCCTAAACATCGCCACCTCCCCTGGTGGTGTTAGAGAAAGTTATATCAGGAATTGGAACTTTCATTATGGCTAAGATAAAGAGGTAAGAAGGATCTTGCCCCTGGCATTGTCAGTGGAGTCCATGTGGGGAGTCAAAATGAGGTGCCATTCCCCACTATCAGCCAGGATGATGTAATGGAAGCCTAGTGGGATCCTGAACTTTTACCCTAGCTCAGCAGTAATGAGGTACCCCTTACTCTCATGAGCGTCAGTGGAGGCCTAATGGGGAGCTGGAACTTACACCTGAACCTGGTGGTAATGAGTTGTCTCCCTCCCCCACTGACCCAGTATCAGAGGAGGCCTGATAAAACAGAAGATTTAAATACGATCTTTAAATAAGCTCCAGAATCTCCTAATAAAATACCTATAATGTCCAGGATACAAACAAAAATCACTTGTCATACCAAGAACCAGGAAAATATCAACTTGAATGAGAAAAGCAATCAGTAGATGCTAACACTGAGGTGACAGAGACTGGAATTATCAGACAAGGATTTTTAAAGCAGCCATCATAAAAAAATGCTTAAACGAGCAACTACGAACACATTTGAAACATTTTTTAAAAAGCCTCAATTAAATAGAAAGACTCAGCGAAGAAATAAAAGATGTAAAGAAAAAAACAAATGGAAATTTTAGAACTGAAAAATATGATAATGAAAATAAAAACTCACTAAATTGGTTCGACAGCAGAATGAAAATCACAAAGGAAAGGATCAGTGAACTCAAGGATAGAAAAAATATATATTTATAAATGAATGAATTAATAGGATATTGTGGACTAGGACAACACCAGTCAGGTTGTCCAGAGACTTGGGTTGCAGGTATGGCTTTTTCCAATTCTTAGCCAAATGTCCTGTGCATTATTCTTTTTAAGACTCCATTCACTCAACTTTAAAATAAAATAGTAAAAACTACCCTGGCTACTGTACATGGATCCTAAATCCAAAGTGTCTTGAAGGTTTACTAATATTTTCATTCTTCATTTATCAAATATTTATTGGGTGCCTAATATATAGATCCTCAGACTATAAGGAAAATATAGTCCTTGCTGTCAGGTTATAGTAAAATGAGGGAAACATTTAAGTAAGTGGACTAATTGTTAATGTAATATGATAAGTAGTATTGTAGAGATATGTGCACAGGTCTTTGGAACTACTTGGGAGAGGGCGGTGGTAAAGGAGAAGGACAGCCACAGAAAAAACAGCCACATAAATTCTTTGAATAATGTGAACTCTAGGAATTGCACATTTTGTAATTCAATATAGCTGGAGCATGGGAAGTTGCATGAGGGGAAATGAAGCTGAGTAGATGAGGGGTCTTTTATATCATCTAAAGATATATACTTTTTATCCTGAGCTTTATGGAAAGGTATTAAATGAGTTTGAGTGCCATTTGATGTGATAATATTTAATTTGAGGAAGGACATTCTAGTAGCAAAGGAAGATGACTTGAGAGGATGGGGTAAGACCTAGGGCAAAGAGATTAATTAAAAAAAAAGGAATTGTAACCCAGGTTATCAATGAGAGAACTGAACAATTGCAAAGACAGATGTGACAGTACATACAATCGATAGAATGGGGAGAATGAGGGATCAAATTTAACTTTTGAGTTTCTACACCTTGCAGTGGGTGCAAGGTGGTTCCTTGAAATATGGAAAACAGGAGGAGGAACAAGTTTGCAGTTGAGATGGGCTGTGAGTTGGAGGTGGGGTGAAAATGATTATCGTTTTGGACATATTATTATTTCCAAGGAGAGATGTCCAGCAGGCTGTCGGCTATAAGGGAACGGAGTTCAGAAAGGGGATCAGAGCTGGAGCTAAAGATGGAAGTTGAAACCATAAAAGGATAGAGATCACCTAGGGAATGTACGTAGAGTGAGCAAAGGGATGGATATAGAATGTTAGAAATTACTGTCAGTTAAATATTTGGCAAAGGAAGGAGATTTCATGAAAAATGCTGTTGGTTTGCAAACTGGCCCCCATTCATGGAGGGCAAGGAGAGCCCAAAGAAAGGGGCAGGCCCCTCCAGAATGGTAGGTCGGTGGCAGATTTAATAAGCAAGGAAACTTGCGTCTGAGGCATGTCGTGGGTGGTCAGGAGATGAGTAGATCTCTGCACCCACCCACAGGAATCTTGAAAATAATGTCCTTATCTGGGTTCAGACACATATTCAGTCCAGATGGACTCAACAACACATTGCTTTCTCAAGGCTATGTCCTTGAAACAGCTACTAGTATGGGAATAGTAGGTGGCACACATGTTCCAAGGATGGGGGGATCCTCTGATTGCCTGGGTCCAGCTGACAGGTCAACCTGGGGTCACATCCTCTCTGTGAACTCCTTCAACAGATATCTAGAAGGAACAAGTAGGAAGTAGAACAATAAGGCAAATGACAAAGTGAGTCCTCCATGAATCTTTGGAATCGAGAGGGCTCCTTGTTTTGTGAAATGTTATGGGCATAATTCAATATTGAGCACAAAGAGTGGTAGAGTAGAAGTGGTAGATAGAGGATAATGACATCATCAAGAAGTGTTCCAGTGAGTCAGTCTTTCATATGTCTGAAACGTATTCTTTTCAGAAATAAAAGCAGAAACACAAAAATATGAATAAGTATTTTGTGGGAAAATTCTATAAAGTATCTTTCCTTATTTCTGCCAAAATATTGAGTAAATATTTTTTACTTTTTCTTAGTGCATTAGTTAATTGTGGCCACAGTTATGCTGCATATCACCATAAAAATCTGAGCCATAAGGTATTTATTCATCAGTTAATTTGTAGTTGTCATGGGATCAACACAACTGGAAATGTTATTCTAAGACAGGGGTCCTCAACCCCTGGGCTGCGGACCAGTACCGGTCTGCGGCCTGTTAGGAACCGGGCCGCACAGCAGGAGATGAGCGGCGGGCAAGTGAGCGAAGCTCCATCTGCCGCTCACCGTCCCTCCCCATCACTCACATTACTGCCTGGACCATCCCCCCTGCAGCCCCACTCCCCCGGGTCCATGGAAAAATTGTCTTCCATGAAACCGGTCCCTGGTGCTGAAAAGGTTGGGGGCCGCTGTTCTAAGACATGTGTCTGGCTGGGTTGGGCTCCTTGCTTCTTTTGGGCTCTGCTCCCATCTGCAAATACTCATTCTTGGCACCAAGCTGAGGAGGCAGCAGTAATACCTGGAGGCTCTTCTCCTGGAGAGGGTGTAGGTGCAGGATAGCAAGCCCAGTCGTGTCAGGCACTTTCAAGCAAGTGCATGCTTCATGACTGCTTATTAGCCAGAGCTGACATCACATGGATGACCCCAAAGTCAAGGGAAGTACTCTCCACTGATGAAGATGGAGGCAAGAGGAAGAGACAAAATATTTTTAATAGAAGTAAGGGTGAGGAGAAGAGACAATGTTTTTGAGCAAACATCAAATCTATTGCACTTGGCAATTCAGAATCATTGTATTAATTACTCACTGTGCTGTACTGTAAGGTCACCATATTCACCGTTACTGATGTATACAGAGTCATCTGACGCTGAATAAATTATTCCTCCTCCTACTGCCTTCTGTATCTGTTATTTCTTATTGCTGCCACTGTATCTATAGGCATTCTTAACTCCCTGCTTCATTTCACACAGGGCTCTTTGAGTGAAGACCTGACAGTGATACTCAGCTATTTAATGGGACTTTTTCTTGTTGCTTCAATATTTTCCTCCTGTTATTTTGCATTTTTATAATATTTGCTAGTCTGACATTGGAACAAATGGACCATTACTATACTTGTATTTTTTATCTAATACTCTCCTTCTAAAAAAGTGGCAAATTCCATGCTCAGGAAAATGAGCTATATTTTCTTAAAAATTTTCTCCATCTATCTACATTATGTCTTTATTTTCAAAGGAACACACTCAGTAATTGAGATAAAGAGTGGTGAATTGAAAAGTTTTTAAAAAGCTATTAACGTTTTATGTGCATTTTGATTGTTTATTCAGATTATGAAGCATTTCACACATGCAGAAAAGAACTAACCTATTCTTTGTGAAATTGGGGGTATTGCATTTAATTGAAACAAACAAATATGTGTGTGTGTATATATACGCGCACACACACACACATATATATATATACATCTTTCAAAGAAGAATTGATTTTTCCAGTAAGTCTGTCTTTTTACAGCAGGTACCCAAACTTCAGTCATGCATCTCCTATTTGCCCTCTCAGCTTAATGCATCTGTGCTGCACTTATATACAATTCATTTCATCCATGTAAAGTAGCTTATTTTGGTGCTGTGTACTCTAGTTTCATCCTAAGCAATAAAATCCACAAAATTGTCATCTTGAAGTGTGAGGTATATTTTCTTCTTGTGCACATGAAAATAAATACATATTTATTAAAAGTGTCACTTCTGTACCATCTTAAATAGTTTACAGCCATCATTACCTGACATAACATGCATGGGGAAACACTGTTTTAAGGGCAGCTCTGCCATACTAGGACTATAGAAACCTAGTTAAGTAACAATATATATTTTGAAGTCATTCACTTTTACTTCCCAATTATTTTTCAGGTTTGTGGAAGGGATGCTTAACATTTGTTACAATGCCATCGATCGTCATATTGAAAATGGTAAAGGAGATAAGATTGCTATCATTTATGACAGTCCTGTTACAAATACTAAAGCCACTATTACCTATAAAGAAGTCCTGGAGCAGGTAATATTATAAACTTTCTGTACATGTTATTTGGAAATCATACAGAAATTATTTAAATAGCATACATTCTCATTGCGTAACTTTAATTCATTGACATGTTACTGTACTTTTGGTGCACACTGGAAATAGAGGTGTGTTAATGCATTTAAAGTATTTTTATTCCTTAATTATACTTTACAGTACTGGAAGATACTTATTTTAAAGGAAGAGGTTAACAAATCTCTAAGAACGTGCTTATAATCTCTCTGGCCTTCGTTTTCCATCCACATTGCCATCACCTTTGCTCAGCTGTTGTCTTCAGCTCTTGTACTATTGAAGTAGTCTCCTAACCTCCTAACTTCCCTACTACCAGGCTCTGCTCCTGTCAGATTGTCACCTGAAGTGACACTAGGATTTTCTTCCTAAGAAACAACATATTTCTCTACCCCACTTAAAAATCTTTTCTTTAAAAATTATCATTATTCAGAGAGCAAAATCGGGACTTCTGTGATGTACAAGACACTTTGGAGTCTGATCGCATCATCCCTCCAAGCTTCATTTCCCAACATTCTTGGCCATGAACGCAACCGTTTTTCAACCCATATTTCCTGCCACTCCCTCAGGCTTCCTGGCCCTTTAAAGCTCTTTGCACATACTCATTACTTTCCCTTATTTGCTCTTTCTTTAGTTTTTTCCCATTTGGGTAGTTCTCAGATGGATCATGATATTGACAGATAAGTTATGAGATTTTTTTTTCTTTTAATATTGGGGTAGAAATGGGATTGCATAAGTAACTATAAAAGTATTTGGGTATTATGAATTGTGGGAGAGTTATTCTAGCTCTGGGGGAGGGCATTTATTTATTTATGATTTGAAGGGAGGTAGAGTGGAGGGCAGGGTTTCTCAGCCTTGACACTATTGACATTTTAGGCCAGATAATTCTTTATTGTGGGGAGCTGTTATGTACACTGTAGGATTTTTAGCAGCATTCCTGGTCTCCCCGTTAGATGCACCCTTTCCCCAGTTGTGATAACCAAAAATGTCTACAAACATTGCTGTAATGTCCCTGGAGTGGCAAAATCACCACTAGTTGAGAACTTCTGGTTGAGCAGAGTCTGTCATGCTAGGTTTTGGAGGCCTTTGCTTTTTTTTGTGGTACGCGGGCCTCTCACTGTTGTGGCCTTTCCCATTGCGGAGCACAGGCTCCGGATGCACAGGCCCAGCGTCCACGGCTCATGGGCCCAGCCGCTCCGCGGCATGTGGGATCCTCGCAGACCGGTGCACGAACCCGCGTCCCCCGCATCGGCAGGCGGACTCTCAACCACGGCGCCACCAGGGAAGCCCAGCCTTTGCTTTTTTAATGGAAGCTTTTTGAATCACATTCTCTTACTTTGCCTTTTTTTTTTTTTTAAGCCTCATTTAGAATTTTCATGCAGTTTTTAGAGTATTCAGTCAACTCCCCCTGGCTCTCTGAAATAATATCCTTTTGCATCAGCAATATTTGTGTTTAGTTTTCTAAGAGATTTCAAGAAAGACAACTGAGACAAAACAATTACTGCCCCAATCCTGAGTTGCTACAAACAATAAGGAGAGAAAAGGTGGTTTTGCACAGGCTGGGTATCAGCCTGGCTGCAGCAACAAATTCTACCTTCAGCTGATTTGAACATAAGAGGAATTTATGAAAAGTGAGGACTTAAGAACTAGGCTCAGAAAAATGGCACACCCCAAGGGAGAAGGGGCAGCAGTGAAAAGTTAAGAATCCACAAATTGTCTAGTAAGTAGACTTGCTGACCTGACTTCTAGATTGACAGAGTAGGTACATCTAGTTGGCCGAATTTAGGTTACATGCCCAAAGTCCTAGGCAGTTGGGAGGAACTGTCTTGTTGTCTTTTTATTTCTTAGTAGGAATGGGGCCCTGCCTCTCTCTAGAACTCATACTAGGGGAATTCCAATCTAATAAGAAGGGAGTTCAAATACTGGGCAACTGAATACAGAACAGAAGGAAATAATGCTGCAGATATACTGTTGGATATATTTCATTGGTCTGTAAGTGGGAACTGTGTATTTTCAGAATGAAGTGTACAGAGACAGAGCTCACGCTGGGACTGAGGATTTAAGGCACTCTGTTACCAAATGACCTTGTTTTTCATCTGAGGCTGTGTTTTATTATGAGATAACAGAAATTTCCTGATAACCTGTTATATTCTGTTTTATTTTAGTTTTGCATTTTCAGCTTTTAGATAAAGTTTAGTCTATGTTTAAAAACTTAATTCTGTGATTTGGGCATATTGCCATAGTCTCATTTTATTAAGACTTAGGTTAATATTAAGATACTGGTTAATCTTAATTGCTATACTGATAAGGAAACTTATTTATACATTATAAATATATTATCTGTATCAGTATATTGAATTTGACACATGACCAAGCATCAAAGAAAAACTTTAGAAACATAAAATTGGAAGAGTTAAGTAATGGTTATTTCTATTCGCATTTTCTGTTGTTTTCTTTTTAATCAATAAGTGTATATGATAAGTATACACACACATTTTGCTTAGAAGCCGTTCTGCTAACTCATCTTGATTTTCTAATATTGAGTCTAGACTCTTAGACCCTTTTGAGATTTGTACTGGTTCATTGGTTTCAGTTTAGCCTGACATCAGAGCACTTAAAAGGCCTGTTTCTCTCACCTGCTGACAGCTTCTGATTCCCCAGGCTTTTCTTCTCTAAAGTACTAAAGGAAGGACTGTTAGGGAAGACGGAGGCATTGTGCTCCACTTTGATTACCTGTTCCTGGTTCTCTGTGGCTTTTATTTTATTAAGTAGAGAAGTTATTAAGTTCATGAATAGAACATTCAATAGTTCTACTTTCATTCAAAAAGTAAAAAAAAAACTTTAATTCTTGTCTAAGAGAAATGATTATTTCCAATAATATCACTTGTCTCTTCCACACCGTAATTTTTTTTTACATTGGGAAATTTTAATTTTTTAATAGGATGAAAATCTTCTTTATTTTAATACATTGCCTAGCTGTGAAGGTTTATATCTTTCTGCATCCAAAGCTCTGCTTAAAACATTTACCTTACTTGGCCATTTTGGAAACCTGGAAGTCTGGTCTGTAGTAGTTTTTATTCTTACATTTGCTTAATGAATTTATTTATCATTCATTAGTAGGTTCTTATTAGATGAGTTGTCTTATCTTCAGGGTGGTTAAACTCTGACCTTTTTGAAAGTAAACTCAATAAAATCAGTAGGCAGTCTGCTTTGAATTTATTTTCTTGGATTGGAATGGTGATGGAGCCAAATTTATTTATTTATTCAAAACGTACTTTTAGAATACCTAATATATTTTTGCCACTTCTGTGGACACCGTGTATTACAGTAGTGAAAGATAAGTCTTTATCTACAGGAAAATTGCATTCTAATTGGGGAGATACGTTATGAATAAAAAGATAATACAATACAAGTGAAAAGATAGCACGATATAAGGGAAGAAAAGTATAAAGCTAGAGAGTAACTTGGGCTGCCCTTTTATATAGATTTGTCAGAGAAAACTACGTATCATTGAGGAGATGCCCCAGTGACATAGACTCAAATAAAGGCTGGGAAGAACCATTTGAACATTTGGAGGAAATTATATCAGGCAAAGACTTGAAGTAAGAATAGACTTGGAGAGCCAGAAGGCTGGTGATGAGAGGAGAGTGGTTGAAAGTGAGGATGGGGGAGTATCTAGGAGTCAGGGCATGTAGGACCTCGCAGGCCACAGTAAAGACTATATTTTATTCTGAGTATGACAGGAAGCTCCATATTGTTAAAGGAATCACTTTGGCATCTCTGAAGAAGCAGAGAACATAGTGGGCAAGATTGGAAACCAGGAGATGACAAATGATCCAGGAAAGAAATGAATGGACACCACTTGGGCTTAAATCCCCTTAACAATAGCAACATGTGCTTGCATGTGGGCAGTTAAAGGATAGGATATGGTTTGTGCCATGGGATTCTGGAAGCTGTTCCACATATGTATCTTATCTTGGATCTCTGGCTTCATCTAATGGGTTTGCAAAAAGTCTCATTAAGTCTATTATAGGGCAGCCACCTATAGATGCCCTGCCACTCTCCATCTTTTGAGGTGTTTTTGTGTAATGCCCCAAGGGAAAGTTTCTGTATAGTTTTCAAGCAGAATCCTAGGAAAAGAAGACTATTAGTTAGAAGCGCTTTAGTTTTCTTTCTTTCTGTTATATATATAATTTTTTTTTAAATGAGAGTCCTTTTTAAAAAAATTTTATTTATTTTTGGCAGTTTTGGGTCTTCGTTGCTGCACACGAGCTTTCTCTAGTTGCGGCGAGTGGGGGCTACTCTTCATTGCGGTGCGCAGGCTTCTCATTGCGGTGGCTTCTCTTGTTGCAGAGCACGAGCTTTAGGCATGTGGGCTTCAGTAGTTGCAGCATACAGGCTTAGTAGTTGCGGCACACGGGCTTAGTTGCTCCGCCACATGTGGGATCTTCCTGGACCAGAGATCGAACCCGTGTCCCCTGCATTGGCATGCGGATTCTTAACTACTGTGCCACCAGGGAAGTCCCTCTTTCGGTTATATTACACAAAAAACTATTTGGATAATTACTGTCATTAAAAATTTGCCTAATAATTGAGATAATGTTAAACAAAAGCTTTAAAATTTTAGGTTAAAGGTTAAGCTGCTAAAACAAATGTGCCAAATAATATAGTGACTTAAAATTTTTAAAATGCATTTCTTGTCAGAAGATGATGAGGTTCAGTTTGGCATGACCCAGATTAAATCTTACTGTACCTTCATCCCCTAGTTCCTTGTTTTCATCTGCATCATTGAAGCTGAGGCAAAGGCATATGTGTCCCAACTCTCGGGATGGTGGAAGAGGATGTAGAGGATCAGACATGCTGTGTTTTAAACCCATAACCAGAAATGTCATAAATGACCTTCCTGTACATCCTATTTGGTGATCAGCTTCTAGGAAGCCTGGAAAATGTAGTGTAGCTGGATGGATTTTGATGGGCAATTAGGAGTTTTGTTTTTTTTTTACCACAAATACTTTTCATTCCATAGGCAAATACCAGATTTTATATGTAAATAAGTGTAACTTGTTAATGTTATAATTGACATTTTATTTGATAATAAAAAATTGTTCAGGGAGGTAAATAATAGCTGAAAATAAAGTCTCATAGGTGGTGTGCTGGAGGTAGAGGAGGAAAACATCTTCAGTGATGTTTTCCTCAGCATATAGAATGCTAATTGTATTAGGCAGTGGGCTCAGAAAGATGAATGGTTCCTGCCCTCAAGTTCTTAGTTTGCCTGGTGAGAAAAACACAAAAGCAACTGTGTGTAATATAACAGTAACATTTTTAGCACAGAGGAAAAAGGGACCAGCCTGGCCCCAGTAGCTGAGAGAAGCCTTTGGCGTGGAAGTGATGCATTAATTGAGTCATGAAAGAAAGATAGAAAAACGTGCCCCATACACAGGAGGCCTCCCTATAGATGTCCCTGGTCTGCAGCAGATTTATCCAAGAGTTGGACCTGACATAGTTAATGATGAAGGTGTGCACTGTGAAGACAAAAAATGGTTGTCTTTGCTGGCCCAAATTAGGCCAACAAGATGAATTAAATGGGAAACCAAATAGAAAGATTGTTGAAGAATAAAGGAAGGAGACAGACGGTTACTAAAGTCAAGAAGGGGCAGAGGAGAAAAAAAATAATATGTTCCTACAGGTGGAAGTGCAAGGAATTGGCAACAATTATTCGTTTTCTGTTGACAAGTACCTGTACCTGTTGTATAGTCACCAACTTTAGGACAGCTGGGTACATCATCAACTTTCAGTTTCTGACCTTTAGTAATAAATGTATGAAACTATGAAATTATTTGACCTGACATAATTTTCATAGCAAGCAGAGGATAAAGCTAATTAACATAAATTGAAGACACTGATTGTCTTAGTGATGCAAATAAAGATATGAGGATAGAATCATATTTCAAGTATATGAAGTGAAATATTTTCATATAAGACTTTTCAAAATCAATAAATATCTACACATGGGAAGTGATGCTGTTAACATTATTAATTCATTTGACAGTTTTATGCTAATATTTTTGCCATTTGTACTAGTTAAATAAGTGTTAGTAAATCCATGCGTATTGCATTCGGCAGAATTATTGTGAAGATTGGAGCTCTTGGGGAAATTGATTGTTCATTTTCTCATACCGTACTTGATTTAAGATCATTTTGTTTCTGTTATAAAGCTGAATTATGTTAGCGTTATCATATTTAGTTTTTATGGGAAGTTTGATCTATTTATGGATATTTATGATATATTCTTGGCATGTGTGATGATCTATGTTGCTTTGTTTATTAGTTACTAGGGTATGCATTATATTTGTGAATTTTTCATTTTTTAAAGATATGTGTGCCTCCTTTTGATCTTAATGCTGTTGAGAACAGACCCAGCTATTGGAATGATCTCATGTCCTTGTACCACTCCTGGGATATTTAGCAACTTCTCAATATAAATTGAGCCATTTATATATGTTGATTGACTTTTAGGATGTATTGACCAACAAAACCATTAAAGGTTAACAGGAACACAGGCAAATTCTGGGAAGTGTGGTTGGTGTACCCCAGACTAGTTGTGCTGTTTTATGTACTGTTTGTAAAAATTCTGGGGGTGTTTGTTCAATTAAAGCTTTGATTAAATAATCAGTGCAGAATTGTTCTAAATGATTCAAGGTTCCTGTTGACATCTCTTGCTTCTTTTATATGTCTTTCTTTATGAGAAGAAAAATCAAAGAAACCATTTTTCCCCCTCTCAAAATTGAGACATACAAACAGTTCATAAAGAAAAAACATTCTTACATACTTTTTGTATTGACTTAATTATTTTTAATGTGCAATTAATACTAGGTTTTAATATCCTTTATTTATAGCTCAATACATATATAAAGCCATGTCTGATTTATAAGCAGGATAAAAACAAATGTACAAAGTCAGTCAATCTCAAATTGACAATATTAATTTCATATAGTGAATGATATTGAGCTAGAATGGAATGACTGATTGCAAGGTGCTTATGGTTTGAGTGCTGTGGCCCTGGGTCCTTTGAGTCTGGCAACACATTCCCTATGATGCCTTAATTCTCTTGTCACATAGTAGTACTTGAACTTTCATAAAGCCTTTTATTATACAATTTTATTATAAAAAACCATGATATCATTTGGCTTTTAATTAATATACATGAGATTATAAAAAACAAATACAAATAAATACAGTGAAATTGCATGAGTGCTCATACAATCCAGAATATGCTTTGCCTTATTTTTAAAAATTGTCATCAAAAGTAAAACACAAAATTAAAAAATTCTCATAGAAGACTCATGGACAACTGTGAAAATATCTCCACAGAGAATATCTCCCAGGTTGAGAAACACAACATTAAACAATTTATTAGACCAAGAGAAAGGAATCTGGTTTTAATTCACTTACTGCTACTTAAAAAAGTATTCTCCATTAGCCTTTTGATGTGGTGTTTATAGCAGCCACACTGTTTTAAAATATTAACTTTGTTTTACATTTTGCATGCTTATTACTATATATACAGATATGTAGAGCAATAATTATTATCATGGCTTTTATGTTCATTGAAGAATATAGCCATATCTAGATGACTTACGTAAATTTGAATTGAATGTTCTTTATTAATAAAACACAGTAGATTCTGTACCTTTTTAAACATAAATTTGGAAAAATGTATATTTTAACCACACTTTGTTAGATTTTTTTAGAATGTCTATGTAAAGATATGTGAGTGTAAAATTGTGAAAAATGACTTCTCTAATAGGTGAAATTTGTTTCATTTCAGTCCAGGTGGGTTATATTTTAAAAAATGTAATAAAACTTGCTTCAGGACTTGGAATATTTTCTTTAGAAATGCTCTAGGAAACATACAGAAAGTAATCAACTTTGACTTCAGCTATGCTTTAAAAATTCATTTGAGAACTCTTTAATTGGAATTTGTATGACATTTCTCCATATATCTCTGAATGGTACTTTTCTGAGTGGTGCTCGGGTTCCAATGTAGCTACCAAACTGCTTAACACATAATATAGCTGAAATACAGTGCATTAGCAGTGACAAATAATAAAGTCAATATTCTTGCAATATTCATAATTCAAGGGATTAAGGGAGGGAAATAAAATGAATACAAATGAAAAATTATTGGAAATATTGGTGCTAGAGAAAAGCAGTTTCAATTAGAGGAATGTGTAGAGATAGATAGAGACCAGTGAGTTAGTTTTGAGAGGGCTTTCTGAGCATTTTAAAGAGCTACAGAGGTTGATGTAGTAAATGGAGGGATCTGTGAGGAGATTTACCTGAGGTGGGATAAGCTGAGGGATGGGGTGAACAGTGGAGGGAAAGGGGGACGTCGTAGATGTCCCAAGGACAAAAGGAGGACTTTGCAAGGATCAGCTGGAAACAGATGCACGAGGCAACCCTAGAGTTTGGCTTTTTTGGTGGATGGAAGGTGGGGAAAGGATCAAGATCATATGTAAATTGGGCCTTATAATTTTCAGACTGTCTGTTTTAAACCTCTGGTACACAATGCAGCAAAACCACATTTTCAGACAGTCTGCATTTTTAGACACAATATCATTTGAATATCGTAGTTTTAAATGGTTCTGACTGTGTGTAGTCACTACCTAAGTTCTTCTGTTTCTATCTCTCAGCTATCCTGGTTAGCTTCTTTAACAACACAACTCTCTTGCTAATATGCTCACCTGTCTTACCTGTTGTTGTTCTACCTCACCTCTGTGGTGGAACTCCAGACCTGGATCAATCAACCCAATTCTTTATTTTAAAAAATTTGTTTTTATTTTGCCTACTGTGTTTCCTTTTTTTAAAAAATATCTTTATTGGAGTATAATTGCTTTAAATTGTTGTGTTAGTTGCTGCTTTATAACAAAGTGAATCAGCTATACATATACATATGTCCCCATATCCCCTCCCCCTTGCATCTCCCTCCCACCCTCCCTACCCCACCCCTCTAGGTGGACACAAAGCACTGAGCTGATCTCCCTGTGCTATGCGGCTGCTTCCCACTAGCTATCTAGTTTACATTTTGGATCAACCCAGTTCTTTGTTATCTTCATTCCTGTATCTTAATATGTTGAATCCTGTTGGAGGAAAATTAACTCACTAAAAATACGGGTTTACTACAAATTCATGGTCCCTGGTATCCACTGGGGCTTCAGTGCTGTATTTTTTTCTCCTTTAGCATTCCCTTAATAAGTTTTGTCTTCTGCCCTCCAAAGGCCATTTTAAACTTTTGACCTTCCCATCTCCGTGCCTCAAGCTTAACAGGGAACATTGATTCAAACCCAGGAACCAACTTTGTGAACAGCATCACTTTCCAACCAGTTGCTAAAACCAAAAATCTGGGCCCATTTCTTCCCTTCCTCCCATCATTCCCTGCATCCATAAATCATCAGTCCCTGTACAGTCTACATGAAGTATTTCTCAAATCGTATTATTTATTTTTATCCCCAGTGTCACAAGCCTAGATCTTGCAATAATCATTGCATTGCAAGAATAAGGAAAATGCCTACTTCTACAGAGGATTTAACACTTTTGAATTATTACACATTGAACTTAGGATAAATCTAAACTTAACAGAGCTTAACAAG
Source organism: Delphinapterus leucas (assembly GCF_059928025.1). Taxonomy (NCBI): domain Eukaryota; kingdom Metazoa; phylum Chordata; class Mammalia; order Artiodactyla; family Monodontidae; genus Delphinapterus; species Delphinapterus leucas. The sequence goes on from NC_143139.1 coordinate 65,063,949, forward strand.
GCTCTAAAAGATACAGTATACGACACTATACCTTTCCAGGCCATCTCACAACCTTTTTCACCCTGAATTCTTGCTCTATCCATTCTGAACTGCCTTTACTTTCTCAGGCAAATTCCTGATCCAAATAGCAAATTCCATGAGGATTAGGAACTTTGGCAGAAACTATCAAGTGAGGAAAATCAGGAGGAAGTCATTATTACTCGACCATTAACGCCCAGAGTGGAAAGATGTTAAAATGGGAAAAAGTGGAGGCAATAATTAATTATTTCTTTTCTATATAATTCCTTTCCTTTTTATTACACATTCTGTAGTCATGTCATGAATAAATGGTGGGCATCAATTACATTTTCTGTTCTTTTAGACCTTGGACTTCTCCTTGATGTAAGATTATTTTCTCTGTCAACAATGGCCTGAATGTTACATAGAGGTACTATTTTAAAATGAACAAAGTGTCCTTTATAAGATGTGATAAATTTTGATGATGTACTTGTAAATCACAACATATGAATATTAAAGAAACGGAAGAACATATTCCTTATCAAGTCTATGAGCACATATGCATAGAGAAATGTAGGACTGAACTAATTTTCTGTGAAATATAGTCTGAAATCACATTAGTCTTGAAAGCTCACAGATTATTGAAATTGTGGTTAATTTGAGCCTGAACTAAATGGATTAAACAATCCTCCATTTCATTCTGCTTGCAAATACACAGTGTTAAAATGACGAAATATTGATTGAAACCCACTTGTGAAGAAAATGGGAATGAGAAAAATGATTATTCTGAGTAATGATATTTATTTCTTCATTTGGAGAAAATTATTTGAAAGGAAATGTGTTAGTAAATGTTTTCTAGCTCACTGTCAGATAACTGTTTTGAAAATTAGATACTACTTTATACTTTTTAAAAATATAATTCTGTTTTAAAATATGAAATATATTCTGTTTTAGATAGTAATAATACATTTTACTCTTGAATATAAATGGTATACTTTTATCTTTTGAGGAAAGATTTCTCTTCTTTTAATAACATCACATCACCTCCACTTTCCTACTATTGAAAGGAATATCTCACAATTGAATGGACTTAATATAGCATCATATTTAAATGAGAATTATCTCAATTTCATCTCCAATAAATAGTCACTGTCTTAAAAAGTTACATTTCTGGAAGCTTCTTATGTTAGATGAAAATATTTTGCATTCCTGAAAGATTTCCTTTCAAAAAGATAGTTTTAGTATTATTTCAGATCTTAAGCAGTTTTAGTATAACTGATTCTTTTCACAGGTATTTATTTACCTGTATGCATGGCTGGTGCATGGCCAAAAGAAGAAACAATTCATTAGAGATAAAGTTTTACCTTTTCGGTGGCTCTCTCTGTGTGTACAAGAAAAACCAACAATGTGTGTATGATGTCTGTGTATGTACAAAATATGTGATTACCTTATATGTTTAAAAGTAAAATGCAGGTATTTTAGGTAATTATCTCTTTCTGTGGGCAATACTATATATTCTGAAGAACAGGTCATTCATCCCCAATTTTAGTAAACTGTTTCCTCAGATATTATAATTGAATTTTAAAGTAGTTACATTTTCTGATATTGATTCGACCAGGGTTTGCAGAGTAATATCATCGCCGCTGAAAAGCATGCTTTCTCTTGTCTTCTCTTCCATGTAATTTTCTTTGACATGGCCCTGAGGTTGCCTCTGATTGTTATGTTTTTACTGTGGTTTGGACACCAGCGCTGTCTTTGTCATACAAACCTGATTTTCTTTAGATGGACACACTGACAGTTTGTGAAGCAAGTGCTAATTTACTCTATAGAACATAGTCTTTGATCAGTTTTGACTAATGTTTATTTTTCTGTCATGGGCTTTTGGTCATGAAATTCTACTAAGTCGCAGACCGCTTTTTTTCCAATATGGTTTATTACAGGATATTGAATATAGTTCCCTGTGCTATACGATAGGACCTTGTTGTTTAAAAATCCTATATATAATAGTTTGTATCTGCTAGTCCCAAACTCCCCATCCATCCCTCCCTCGCCTCCCCCCATGGTCTGTTTTCTATGTCTGTGAGTCTGTTTCCGTTTCATAGATAGGTTCATTTATGTCATATTGTAGATTCCACATATAAGTGACATCATATGGTATTTGTCTTTCTTCACAGACTGCTTTGGAATGAAGATTTTCCAGAATGAGTACATAAAAATTTTACTGAAGTTTTTTTCATTATTTATGCTTACATGTTTTTATTTTACCATTCTAAAATTTAAAGTTTTTATTTGCATCTAAACCAAATATATGTGTGTTATATATAAACCAAATATATGTGTATACCGTTTTATATTACATAAGTATTTGTTGCATTTTCTTATTTTATCATTACTATTTATGTATGATATTTTTTCCTGGACTGTGAATTTCTTTGCCTTAAGGAACATATCTTCCTCATTTTTGCACCTGCCAACTTGACCTCAGTATAGGACACATAGCAGATACTATATAACTTGAATCAATGGCAGGATACTTAGATATTAAAATAACTTTAAATTAGTACCAAAATAATAATTAGTTCATGTAATAAATAACTAGTGGGAAAAAGCAAACACTGTTGTTCTAAATGAATATGTATATATACATTTGTTTCATTTCTTCAGGCTTCGTCCCCAGCTCAGTTATCCTCATGTTAGAGGAGTATCATGGCCTGACCATGATTGTAGGGGTTATGTATTGCGCTTGATGTCAGAAAGAAAACCAATTTTAGTGATTTGTGCCTGTGTAAGACTATTAAATAGTTGATAAATTAAAATAGTTCTAAGAAGGTGCAAAGATTAATATGGATTGGGTGAGTGGCACATGATTTAATTTTTTCTTCAGTTGAAAAACTGTAGGCTATATGAAATACATGTTAAAATTTTTTCCTTTTGGATAATAATAAAAATTATAAATCTACACTCAGACACCTATGGTAGAATAAGAATATAACGTTGAATAAAAATAATATCTACCGTTTGATCATTTTCCATCAAAAAGCCAATGAAAACAAGGTGAACCCTGAAACAGCAATAATCAGATTGTCCTTTGTGTTGGTTTCATAGCACTTTATTTGAGTGATTATGAACTCTTAGGTGACTGAGATTTCTAGATATTTCCTCTAACTGCTCGCTGTTGCTTACACTTATCTTCAAAATGATTACTTTTGCATCTGAGTAAGACTATTAAGTATTCTGTTCTGGGGTTTCCAAATTAACCAACATGAGATATAATATATTTTTTTAATAAATTTATTTATTTTTATTTTTGGCTGCATTGGGTCTTTGTTGCTGCATGCGGGCTTTCTCTAGTTGCGGCGAGCAGGGCTACTCTTTGTTGTGGTGTGTGGGCTTCTCATTGCGGTGGCTTCTATTGTTGCGGAGCACAGGGTCTAGGCGCACGGGCTTCAGTAGTTGTGGCACATGGGCTCAGTAGTTGTGGCTCGTGGGCTCTAGAGCGCAATCTCAGTAGTTGTGGTGCACGGGCTTAGTTGCTCCGTGGCATGTGGGATCTTCCCGGACCAGGGCTTGAACCCGTGTCCCTGCATTGGCAGGCGGATTCTTAACCTCTGCACCACCAGGGAAGTCCCAACACTAGATATAATATTAATGAGGAATATTTTTTAATGAAACATTCTCAAATATTTTCATATTAAATCAATCCCGTCTTTTGCTATGAGCTAAAATTTCATTTTTCATTAGCTTATTTGTTAGAAGTCTTACCTGAAACATATTTACCTATTCATTTTCATATTTATAAAAATAAATATATATATTTTAAAATTTAGAAGTAACAATGGAAAACTTTACTGGAGTGACATTTAGCACCAGAAACTACTAAAAAAGATATTTTTCTCTATTGCTCATATAAAACTTTTGTCTTCAGAGCAACTTTGGTGTGGTTAGTATCATATGTAAACATTGAGGAATAGCTCCAAGAAGGGAGGTTAGCAAGGCCAAATGGGCACCATCTATTGGTGATATAGACATAGTACAGCTTAATTTGACTGAAGATTGTCTTCAAGGCAGTGGTTAACAGCTCAGATGCCTGCAGGAACCAGGCAGATAATATAAGTGGGAGACATGGATGAGAGAAAAATCAATTATCTGTATATATCACATCTCTATGGTTATGGAACTGTGGTGTAAGCACATGACAAAATAAACAGGATGTAGAAGAATATATTTTAAACCCAGAAGGAAAGAAAAATGCAAGCTCTGTTATAAATAGCCCTAGGGAATAGCAACTTCATGGCAAACCCAGCAGTTGATCATGGGGTTCAGTTGATTGTTGTCATTCAAGAACACAGACCTACTGTGGCTAGACCTTCCAGTTTTCCAAGAGAACCTGGAAATCTGAATTTGCATATGAAACCTTCTAAGTTTAATATGTTGGCTCATTTCTTTTTTTTTTAGGTGTGACATGACCCCACCTTAAATACATCTTGGGGCTACATTTAGCCATTGTGAGACCCTTCTTTTAAAGAAAGTCTTGAATTTATTGATTTCATTTCTTTCAGAGGACAGAAAAATTTTGGACATCTTCCAGCAATGTTGTGAAGTAAGACAGGATTATAAAGTTACTGAATCATTGCTAGATTGGGTTTTGGTTGAAAATTCTTTTTATTCAACACTATTTAAGATGCCAAGGCTATAGCTGTAAATAGGACAAACTCTTCTCGTTGGTCTCTCCCAGTGCTGTACCTTAAACAGGACACCAAGTAATGCGACCCCAGAGCATGGCCACTTTCTGCAGGGTTTACACTGAGATATTTGGATATGACGTTCAGTGTTTGTCTTGGTTCTTGAGCTCCATATAATAGAATTTAAGTTCACGATTGATATTACTTTGATTTATCTTTCTTGTAACTTTCTACTGGGCAACTTGGGGCTCTTAAAAAATTGCACTAAATTAGAGTTTGCAATATAGGGCAGGATAAAACACTGAGAGAGTTGTTTGTTACTGTGTGTCTTTCCCCAGAGTCCTTAACCTTGACCACATCTTTCCCCATCTGCACAGAGGAAGGGAATAGAGAGAAAAAGGAAGAATGATCAGGATTCAGAATCCTTTGAACTTGTTCAAAAAGTAGGAGAGGCAGAGTGAAAGGAAAGGAACCTCAAATAGCAGTGTGGCCTAATTCCTTCTCTCAGGCCTCCTCTGTTTACTAGCTTGAACAGTCACATTCAAAGCCAAGCCATAGTCCTTCCATTTGCCCGGTGGATCCCTACTGACCCTTTAGCCCTCTGACCTGATCTATGACCACTTTCTCACTTGTTCTTTCTGTTTCAGCTCCCCTGGTCTCCTCTATGTTCCTCAGTCACATCAGCTATGATCCCCCTTACGTCACTGTACTGGTGCCCTTTCTGCCTGAAATAGTATGCTCACAGATATCCACTTAGTCTCAACCTCTTATGTGTCATTGCTAAAATGTCACTTTCTTAAGTCTTTTTTTTTTTTTTTTTGGGCTGTGCTGCGGCATGCGGGATCTTAGTTCCCCAACCAGGGATTGAACCCATGCCCCCTGCAGTGGAAGCCATTATGGACTCTTAACCACTGGACCACCAGGGAAGACCCTTTTGGGACTATTCTGATCGTCCCATTGAGAATTACATCCCCTGCACTCCCGCTCCCCTCTATTTTGCTCTATTCCCCCATCAAATAGCACTCAATACCTTTTAACATAATACATAATTATTACATTTATTGCATATCCTCTGCTAAAACATAAGTACTCTGATAGAGATCTTTGTCTTGTTTGTTTACTGATGTATCAGAAAACAGTGTGTGTGATGTATAGGAACTCAATATATATTTTTTAAATAAAAGAATGTTGAACTTCTTAGATCCTCACTTAGATCTGGCATACTTCCCACAGCTTGCTGTAATTGCCCATGAAAAGGTTTCTTGCAACAAATTTTATCATGTGTAGGCTTTTGATCTTAACTGTTTCCTTCAACAGTTAACCCAACATATAACTAAATTTGTAATTATTTTATTTTTCTGCTCACTTGACAGATTCCCCCTTTAGCATAAAAGCTCCACAGGGACAAGTCTTTGTGTTGTGTTACCAACCCTAAACACAATGTCTGGCGCATGATAGTTTCTTAGTAAAAATGTTGTTGAATGAATAATTAAGCAAATTTAAGCCATGGAATTCATATGGGATAATAATAGTAAGTTGGTTTGTAGTCAGTTTTTATAATCCAGATGTCTGTTATTATTGTCACCATCTAAACTCTTACCACCATCATCAAATATGTATTTCTCAGACTTCTATAATCCACTACAGGCGGGGGGTGGGGGGTGTGGTGATCATCTTCTTGCATTACTGTCGTAACTGAGAAGTTCAGTGAATTACCACAGAGAACACTTTGCTGATCTGATGATGTTGTTATAGGTCTCTAAGCTGGCTGGTGTTTTGGTCAAGCATGATGTCAAGAAGGGTGACACCGTGGTTATCTACATGCCCATGATCCCCCAGGCGATGTACACCATGCTGGCGTGTGCTAGGATAGGAGCCATCCATAGTCTCATATTTGGGGGATTTGCATCCAGAGAACTCAGCAGTCGCATTGATCATGCAAAGGTAAGTGCTTTATTTGGAGGAATCAAGTCGTAGCTGCATATATGACAGCTGTATTTATCTGTGGATGAACCATCGAAGAGTGATCTGTACTTATTAGATCCTCCTATCAACTGAGATAAAGTTTACTTTTTATTTGGCATACACTATTAACCAAAATTTTATTTTCGAGTCAGTCCTATGTGGTAGACATCTTTCTAGATACTGTGAAGAATATAACATATAAGGTGCAAGCCTTTCAAGTTAACTTGCCATATATTTGTGTAAGACATTTAAGAAAAATAATAACTAATTTACTCATTCAACATGTATTTATTAAGCTTCCACGCTATGCCTGGTACTGTCCTTGGAACTGGTTAAGAAATGATACTTATCAAATGGATGGGACACACGACTAGTTTTACAATCTATATATTTCCAGGAATGGTGGTATAGCACAGTGGTTAAGAGGGTGTGTTAGGGACAGGTGAAGTAACACGTTTAGGTGGGGTACTAAAATCACAAACTTGAAAGGCTGTTGTGAAATATCGTTGAGATATCGAGTTTAAAGCACTAACACAGTGCCTGGCATATAATACTCATTAAAAAAAAAAAGGTTAGCTGTTATGATTCTATGAATTTAGAGCAGGAATCAGCAAACTTTTTTCTGTAAGTTACCAGATAGTAAATATTTTAGGCATTTCGGGTTACATGGTTTCTGTTGCAACTACTCAGCTGTGCTGTTGTAGCACAAAAACAGCCTTAGACACTGCAGGAACTAAGGGCAAAGCAGTGTTCCAACAGCACTTTACAGAATGTAATTTGGGCAGAGTTTGGCTCTGAATCATAGTTTGCAGATCCCTGATTTAGAGGCAGGAATGATATCTTTTAGTTGGGGTGGCTGAGGCGGCTTCCTGAAGGAGGTGAGATTTGAGTTACATCTTGGCTAAGATTCAGCTAGTTGAAGAGAATGACAGTGGGATCCAAAAGGCTAGAAAAAGAATAAGAGTCTAGCATGGGAGGCAGGAAAGGGTAAAAATTCATTTAAAGGACAGCAAATAGACGAATGTGATTGAAGAGGGAGAGAAGGTGAGCTTGAAAAGGCTGTTATTGTCTGAGTTGCATCCTGTAGACGCTGACCGGTCAAATTTTTGAGCAGGTGACTGTCATGTTTTAAGCAACGTTCAGAGGAGGCAAGTCTTGCAATATGATGTGAGTGGGAGAGAGGATAGAACGAGAACCTTTGGTATGTGGTCTCTTTGTGAATCAGTGGCTAGTGGGCAATGTGCAGGAGAGGAACAGCAGTGGGAAGATTAAAGAAGGAAGGTCATTATGGGAGTAGGAGATGACTGACCTTTATAGAGTTTTATAAGGCCAGGATGAGAAACATTCTTAACAAAAAAAAGGGAACTAATATATATTGAGGGTCTCCAGAGTACTAGGCATGGGGTGAGGTTTTACATATCTGACTTCATCTGGTAATAGAACAGTTATTAGAACTAGGAAGCTGGTTTGCACACTAACTGGCTGGATTCTCTTTTTTCTCTCTTTTTAAAAACGAGTTAGTGCTTATGAAGGGAAATCTAGGGGGAAATATCAGTCACTGATCTGCAAATCAGTGGGCAGTTAGAGACTTCTCTGAGGAAGCTATAGATGCTAGCTTTTCAGCTACAGAAATCTTAAACACCATTTGGGCAAAGGTATGAGATATATTGTTTCTTTTTTAAAAGATTTTATACAATGTGGGAAAATTTATATATATATATACATATATATATATAAATTTATAAAACTTATGCTGTATCACTGGAGGAGTTTTCATCCATAAGACACACACACATAGACACCTCCCCCACCCCCAAACTTGTTAAGGAGTTTAGGCAGTAAGTGCATATTCTTATGGGCGGGACCATTGAGCAAGTCAAATTAATGGCGAGGAGATGGAGCTAGAGATACATACCTGAGATATTTGGATGATAATTGAAACCAGGGATGATTTTGATGTCGTAATTTTCAACTAATTAGGCCGAAGAAAAAGTTTTATTTTAACAGATGAAGATGGGAAGAATGTAGTCCACTTGAGATGGAATAAAACCTCCAATAAAAGGCTGTTAATAGAAATGTGAAAGGGATTATTTTCTAGAGGAAGAATCTTAATTTTGACTTTAAATTATCAAATAATTATTTATAATATTAATATAAATTATTAATAATTATTAAATTATTCAACTTTTGATATATTCTATATATGTTTTTAATTTGATGTGTAACTTACTTTCATTTATTCAGAATTCAGAACTCTAATCTTAGGGAATGTTATCTGGAGTTATTTTTGTACATATTTCAGATATTAAAATGTGAATTATATTCAAATGTCTGACCTTTAAAAAAGGATACAAGATTTACTTTTTCGGGCTTCCCTGGTGGCGCAGTGAGAGTCCGCCTGCCGATGCAGGGGACACGGGTTCGTGCCCCAGTCTGGGAAGATCTCTCATGCCGCGGAGCGGCTGAGCCCGTGAGCCATGGCAGCTGAGCCTGCGCATCCGGAGCCTGTGCTCCACAACGGGAGAAGCAACAGCAGTGAGAGGCCCGCGTACCACAAAACAAAACAAAACAAAACAAAAGATTTACTTTTTCATTTCTTTCCATTTTTTTTTTTTGCTTTTAAAAGGCAGCTTGAAATAGTGGAAAGAGGAAGATTCTGAAATCAGTCAGTACTGGCCCTCTTTTTGATTCTAACACTTCTAACCTGGAGCAAGCTATGCAACTGCACTGAGCCTCAGCTCCATGAATATTAAATGATATTAAAAACCAGAAAGTGCTATATATGCATATATTTGACATTATGTAAACCTTCCCTAGATGAAACGTATTGTAACCAGAAATCAAAATTCAGGAATAGGTGTACTATGTTGGACTGATTATCTTTCTCCTGAGTAATTTATTATCTGTTTCCTTTGCTTTGGATTTCTCCATGAAGAAACAGTGTACTTAAAAGAATAAAGATATGCTTGTTTTGCAGATTAACGAGAATTTTGGTTCAGTGCCACAAATATTTGTTGAGAGCTTATGGTATGGCAAGCATTGTAACAGGCATAGGAGACAGGGAGGTAACAGGGTCCAAATTTGGCCTTGGAGAGCTTCCTGTGCAGAGGTGGGGACAAAGGAACACTTTGACTATAGTTGGATATCTGAGGCCTGCTCAGAATCTACCAGGGAAGGAAGATTGATCCTAAGCCTTTTAGCTACACCTGTGCATATCTTGAAGAATGACTAGCAAGTTGTCAGGTAAAGAAGAGTGCCAAGTGTGTCTTAATGACGGGGGCATGTTCAGGTTTTGTGGGGCTTGAAACTTAAATGAGGGCCCTTTTAAGAAAAATATGACAAAATGACAATATAAAATTTGGTGAAAAAGAGTATGTATTTGGAATGAGAAAAGAATCATAAAATAATTATTGGAGACTCAGGTCTCTTCCTTCTGAGTTCTCTCTAGGTGTTCAGGCAGAGATGCTTACATAAAAAACCTTAGAAATACTTCCTAATAGCAGTCAGGCTGGGTCTCCCCACCTAAGAAATGCTACAACTTCAGCAACAACCAGCTGTTATGCAGGCCTCTGCAAGTGAGGGGGCCCTAGGCTTCCGTTTCACTGGTTCATGGCAAATTTACGTCTACCTGATTTAATGAATTCTTTCGAAAGTATTTTTTAACAGCTCATGTTTATTAGCCAGAAGCATCATTAAGTGTGGAATTCTGAACAGGTAAGTGAGATTTATGTGGAAGTGGTTAGGGCTATAACATTTAAAAATAGCTTATTGGTTTTCAGGCCTTTTATTTAATAGAGAACAGAATCATTCAAACATTTCTTAAGAAATGTTAAATTGTCAGCCTGCATCTGAAATATTGTGGTTACCTTAATTAGGATGGTTAAGCTTTCTCATGTATTTATTTACTTATTTTTCATTGTAGCCCAAGGTTGTTGTTACAGCATCGTTTGGCATTGAACCTGGAAGGAAGGTAGAATACATACCACTTCTAGAAGAAGCTCTGAGAATAGGACAACACAAGCCAGATAAAGTTCTCATTTATAATCGTCCAAATATGGTAATCTGAATATTGAATTTGGTCCTTGCTTATGGTGATGTGCTAAGGATGACTCTTTTTGACCATTTGAAAGGAACCCTTGATTTATAAACTGTTGAATATACAATACTTCAGGAATGTCACTATTTTTGGCAAAAAAGAATGATATTTTCTGTCATTATAAAAAATAAGCTTAAAACAAAAAGAGCGGAACATAGGAGTATCTGTAATATTAATGAATTAGAATGAATGTGTAGTCTATTGTGGTGTCCTTTATTAATTTACATTATAACTATAATAATAATACAGTTGACCCAATGTGCGGGTTAGGGACACTGGCCCACTGGGCAGTTGAAAATCTGCTTATAACTTTTGACTCCCCCATAAACTTACCTAATAGCCTATTGTTGACTGGAAGCCTTACCAATAACATAACCAGTTGATTAGCACGTTATATGTATTATATACTGTATTCTCTTACAATAAAGTAAGCTAGAGAAAAGAAAATGTTATTGAAAAAATCATAAGGAAGAGAAAGTAGATTTATAACTATATTTACTCATACCATAAGTTTATGTCATCTGTTTACAAGATGGTTGTCAATATCAATATTGGCTTATATGATACAAAACACTGTAGATGTTCTACGTATTACAACACTAAACATCAAAAATGAAAAAATAATGTAAAAAAGAAATTCATATTTAGGTATAATGATTCATGCATTGATAAAGAAGCAGCAGCAATATGATTGCTTCATGGTAGCCCAGCCTACACACTAATGAGTGAATAATTATACAGTTTTTATGGCATATGGCATTACAGTCATATTCATACTACAGTATTAGAAACACCGTTAAATTTTTTGTTTTTTTTTGCGGTACGCGGGCCTCTCACTGTCATGGCCTCTCCCTTTGCGGAGCACAGGCTCCGGACGTGCAGGCTCAGCGGCCATGGCTCACGGGCCCAGCCGCTCCGCGGCATGTGGGATCTTCCCGGACCGGGGCACAAACCCATGTCCCCAGCATCGGCAGGCAGACTCTCAACCACTGCACCACCAGGGAAGCCCAACACCGTTAAACTTTTTAACAAATCACTTACCTGTGATGATAGGCTGATACCCAGTTTTTCCAGTTACCAGAGAAAGAGGCATACTATATAGTAATGTAATTCTTTGAAAGCAAAGTTATAAAACAGTAAGAAAACTACCACATTATTAATTTTATATTAAATATCACTTACCTTATGCCTATGTAAGGATAAACTAGTATCTACATATATGCATTCATGACATAACTTTTTCTTATTTTTTTCGATATTTCTAAGCAATGTGGTTCACCTGCAAGTTTTGTCAGGGTCATGATCTGAATGTGTATACTCTGACTGGATGCTTAATCTCTCAGCTACCCAGTCTTGATTAATTTGCATTTAAAATGTCTTTTAAAAACTTTAGGAAAAGTAATTGGTCTGGAAATAAAAACTATGTTCAGGAAAACAAAATATGAATATTCTAAACAGATAAATTATTCTGTGATCCGTAAAGGAAGGAAAAGCAGTAAATACATCAATGACTATATTTTACAATGCTTTTTCTAGCAAATTTGCCCTAATGATCACCTCATTTCTAAATCCAAGCTAAGTCTCCAGCTATTTATACTGGGACCAATTTGGGTTTCTAGCAGATTAAAATTTTTTGCAGAAGGAAAATTGAAAGTGTGCAAAGAATCATGTATAATTTTGTAGAACTCTTGAGAGGTTATCTGTGGAAAATGCTTAAATGACAAGATATAAGAACAGAGAGGGGCTTCCCTGGTGGCGCAGGGGTTGAGAGTCCCCCTGCCGATGCCGGGGTCACGAGTTCGTGCCCCAGTCCGGGAGGATCCCACATGCTGCGGAGCGGCTGGGCCTGTGAGCCATGGCCGCTGGGCCTGTGTGTCCGGAGCCTGTGCTCCGCAACGGTAGAGGCCACAACAGTGAGAGGCCCGTGTACCGCAAAAAAAAAGAACAGAGAGCATTAAAGCTCTCTCATTTTGATTACCACCTAGCAATTCGCATTACCATGTTAAATTCCTGTGTAGTTTTAGTAGTCTGTGGTTCATGAACTGTTGCACTCAATGATTTTAATGTTTTTACTGTCTCGAAGAAGAATTTCAAGTTTCTTTCAGATGACCTCCAGCATGTTTTTAAAAAAGGCTTGTTGCTCTTCAATCAGGGAATGCAAAGTCATTAATAAAGAAGGCTTTGGGTAAGAGAAGGTTAGAGGAAGGGTAGGAACAAACACACACAAGTGTTTAGTGTGTGTGTACTATTCACACATGTATGAATTCATGTAGAATTTACAAAAAACTTAATGCTAAGCACAAAGTACTTTCAGATACTCCTTATTTAATTCTTACATTCTTATAAACCAATAAAGTAGATGTTATTACTGGCCCCATTTTAAGGATGAAGAAACTGAGTCATGGACGGGTCATAGCCCAAAGTCACAGCTAATAAGTGGTGGAGCCAAGATTTAAACTCAATTTAATGACTTTTAACCAACAAGATATGTGCTATTTTCTTTTACTTTACAAATACATTGGATATGGATATGAATGTTTCCTATTCAGATTTTTCTCAGGCAAATATCTTTTTTCCTCTTTTTTTATTATTAATTTTTGTACACTATCTCTATTCAGCATTATTCACATCTTAATATAATATGCACATTGTAGGTACTCAAATTATTATTATTTCAATTTTTGAGATATAGTTTTCATACAATAAAATGAACAGATCATAAGAGTACAGTTTGATGCATTTTCAAAATTGCATGCACTTGTGTAACTACCATCCAAATCCAGGTATAGAATTTCTCCATACTTGTTCCTTTTTCCAGTCAACCATTCCCCATCCCCAGAAGCAAATGCTTTCTGATTTGTATTGTCATAGATTATTTTTGTTCATTCCCAGGCTTCATATAACTAGAAGCATACCATATATACTCTATTGTGTCTACCCTCTTCTGTTCAATATGTTCTTGAGATATACTCCTTGTGTGGCATGTATCAGTAGTTTATTGTTTTTTTACTGAGTAGTATTTCATACCATAAATATATCAAAAATTGTTTTTCCATTCTTCTATTTATGGATATTTGGGTTATTTCTACTTTGGAGTTATTATGACTAAGGCTACTATGAACATTCTTGCACAAGTCTGTGTGTGGACCTGTGGTTTCATTTCTCTTGTGTAAATACCTAGGGGTAGAATTGCTGATTCATGTATTAGATGTATATTTGACTTTATAAAGAACTATTAAATAATTTTACAAAGTGGACATATCATTTTACTGTTCCACCAGAAAATTATAAGAGTTCCAGTTGCTCATTTTCATTATCATTTGGTATTTTGTAAAAATCTACTTTGATACATAACCATATAACCTTGCTTGTACTTTTTGTTGCATAGTGTAACTTTTTTCCATCCCTTTCTTTTTAACCAGTAATGTGTTTATATTTTAAAACATTTTCTCTTATAGATAACATATTTTGGGGCCTTAATTTTTTTAATCCAATCTGACCATCTTTGCCTTTTAAATAAATATTTAGTCTATTTACACTTGATTTAAAAAAAAAGGTGGTAGGCTTCTCTTCCCTCTTAATAGGTAGAGATCCACTTTCCCTTTCCCTCTCCAATAACTAGGTCCCTTTCTCTCCTTCTTTCTTTTTCTTGAAACCTTTCCCTCTGTTTTGAGTTTCCTTTATTTTAGTTGGATGTCTCTTGTCCTTCATATCTGACATGCTGTTGAGGCAGTTATTAAGCCCAGTGGATTGGCTTTGCTTTGAGTTTAGAGAGACACAAATTATGAGACTCGGTGATGCATTTCATTAACCAGGATTGCATTTTTGCCAGAGGAAATAAAAACCTGGCTGCCACTCCTAAGCCTCAGGCAAGCAATGACAGCTTAACTGGCAGGTCACATCAGTCACCTCTGGTGCTTCCCCCAGGACTGCATTTTAAGAATGATAACATTTAGGAAGGACATGTCTATAGAAGTAAACACATGTATGTAAAGGCTAATGTTGATTTTTCCCCTCTCTTCCTTTCATCAGATCTTCTTTATACATTCCTGTATTTCTTAGCCTAAAGAATAACCGTTCATTGAAGTCCTCATTTCATTTTATCTGCAATTATTTTTGTGATTAATCAATTTACCTTTTTTATTACACAGTGTTATGATTTGTTTATAGGTCCATAATTGTGATGGCAAGGGCTTGATAATTTGAAATTAGTTGTGTTTATCTGATACATAAAAACAAATGGAAATTTACAATTTGGTCACAGTTATCTGTTTTTATTTATCTAAATGGCACATCCAGGGCACATTCAAGGTGAGGCTGGAGAAACCAGTTGGGCCTAAAACTTCCCCTTCATGAAGGTCAACTCAGATTGTTGTCTATCAGTGTGCGTATTCATATAGGCATCATATTTGTGATATTATATTGAAATGTTAATTTGTAAATGTACCCATTTAAATATATGACCGGTTTCTACAACCCTGATCTAAACATTAGGGAACCAGAAAAGTGGAAATGGCCTGGCTTTTAAAAATCTGTCAGAGTCTCTGGACTTAGTTCAGGGATTCACCTTGGTGAAGTGAATGGCTACACATACTCTCTAGGTGGTGAACTTACTTTCACTGAGGAACTTACTTTCACAAGTCTTGCCTTGTGCCTACTAACAAGTTCACCAACTGTAAACTTCCTGATGTGTCATCTTGAGCTTAGTCAACATTTCATAAAATAACTAGATATGTACTGGATCATAACTGGAATTAAATAGCTATAACTCCCCACTAGAGTAATTTTTCCATAAGCCACTTCCTTTTTCTTCACCTATCTGGCTTATTTCGTTGGCACCATTTTTAAAGAGGTCTGTCTAACTTAAGATTTGTCTGTCTAATTCATGGCTCTATTATTATAAAGTTTATAACACTAGAGCTTGGTTCTAGGAACATAAAAGAAAACAAACATTTCTACCATATTAGTCAATAACGTAGATGGAGGGAAACTTGGATAGCTTTTTGTGTATGTCTCATTAACTTCAAAACTGATTTTTGTTCTTGAAAAAGCAGAAGTAGATTACTCCTCCACCCCTGAAAGTTATTTAATATTCTCTCATTTGGAAAAATGGCCGCAGTATTACTCTTAAATGGCCCTGTATAAAGAGAAATTTTAGTGGGTTAGTTGAGATTTCATTGTGAAGACAGTAGTTCCAAAGTAAAAGAAATAGGTTGTGAAAAATAGAAGTTAGGTCCATCCACGTCTCTACAAATGACCCAATTTCGTTCCTTTTTATGTCTGAGTAATATTCCATTGTATATATGTACCACATCTTCTTTATCCATTCATCTGTCAGTGGACATTTAGGTTGCTTCCATGTCCTGGCTATTGTAAATAGTGCTGCAGTGAATATTGGGGTGCATGGATGGACCTAAAGTCTGTCATACAGAGTAAGTCAGAAAGAGAAAAATATTGTATATCAACACATATATGTGCAATCTAGAAAAATGGTACAGATGAACCTATTTGCAGGGCAGGAATAGAGACACAGGGGTAGAGAATGGACGTGTGGACACGGGGCGGGGGAAGGGGGAGTGGGATGAATTGGGAGATTGGGAATGACATATATACACTAACATGTATAAAACAGATAGCTAGTGAGAACCTGCTGTATAGTGCAGGGAGCTCAGCTTGGTGCTCTGTGGTGACCTAGATGGGTGGGATGGGGGGATGGATTGGAGGGAGGTCCAAGAGGGAGGGGATATATATATATACATATAGCTGATTCACTTCTTTGTACAGCAGAAACTAACACAACATTTTAAAGCAACTATACCCCAATTAAGAAAAATAAAGTGTGTGTTTCAGGTCAAAAAGAAAATAGAAGTTAGCTTATAAAGGTATACATGCATTTATAGAAGCATGAACCTCTGTTAGTTAAGCTCTGACTGTTGATGAAATCATGCCTGCATCATATTGAATTTCTTAAGGATATCTCTAGGTTTGAATAAAACATTTTCTGTTGTAAGTTTAGTTGAAGCCAACATCAAACTATTGGATTTTGTTATGAACATTTATCTTAACTCGTGACCCTGAAATACTGAGTCGTAAGTCTGATATTTAGTGCTCTATAGGCCTAGATTTCAGTCAGATGCTCAGACTAATGTAGATTTAGCTACTCTCCAGTGTTCTCCTGATATAATCTCCTTTGTTCAGTGCATATTCCTATATTTTTGCTTTGTAGGAGCCGGTTCCTTTGGCTCCAGGCCGTGACCTTGATTGGGATGAAGAGATGGCAAAAGCACAGTCACATGACTGTGTTCCTGTTCTTTCCGAACATCCACTGTATATTCTTTACACATCTGGAACAACGGGGTTGCCAAAGGTATGCAACCTTTGTATAGTGTATGTATAGTGGCAGATTGTTTTGCACCGAGAATATTTGACTACTGACTGAAAGTACTTTATATCTTAAAGACATATTGTGTCTAAATATATAAAAATATTCATTATGTTTAATGTCAAACGCTTTGTCCTTATTTCTTTCAGAATCTTCACAATTATCAGCAATATTCAATTGCTTTAATAAGCTGTTAAAATTAATATATATTTGATTGAATATCAGTTGGTTTAATAAAATTTTATAAAATATATTTTAAATGAAATATTTTTATTTTTTAAATTGAGGCATAACCTTCATACAGTATGAAAACTGATTTTTGATTTAGAGGAATTCAACTTATCGTTAAAAATGCAACTTTGAGAATTGGCCTAGACAGTCTGAACAACAGGGAATTTATCCAGGGGATTGAACTATTTGATTTGCAGCACTGAAGACACTCAAGGATTTTTTTAAGTCTTTTACCCTGAAAGGTGTTTTCACAAAACAAAGTCAAAAGTGTCAATAATCCTGAATGTGTCAGATACCAAACAAATACCACTTTTGCCTAGTATCTCTAAATAATACTGTTTTTTCATATAAATTCATAAAGACTTGCGATATCATCTTCCTATTAATCTTTATTAAGGAGTTCAATATTCATTGAATCATAGAATGTTAGCAGGCAAAGGGACTTTTACAATCACTTGAATCCTATAGGGCATTGGCCTCTTCATTGATATCGGACCTCTGTAGCATCAGAATTTTGAAAAATTACCTGCTAACACTCTTAAAATAGTGATTATGTTAGTTTAGATGTAAATAAAGGAAAATTAAGACTTGAGACGTTTTATATAAAATTCACTTGCTTGTGAAAAAGAGAACGTTTGGTAGAGGGATATATTTTCTCGGAGTACAGAGACCATGTTTTATTACATTTTGGTCTACCATCGTGTTTTATATGTAGTTGGTACTCAAATTTTTGTTGAGTGCATAAATAAATTAATGCATATACATGAAGATATTTGTGTTGTTGTAAAATCAAAGCCCTATGATTATTTTAAGAACTCTGGTCATCTGAAAGATAAATATTTCTTATATTGCAGACTCTAAGATTTGTTTGTATAAGCAGTCCAAATGATCTGCTGGATGCAATCCTTACCCTTCACTTCTTTTTTTTTTTTTTTTTTCCTTGTGGTACGTGGGCCTCTCACTGTTGTGGCCTCTTCCGTTGCGGAGCACAGGCTCTGGACGCGCAGGCTCAGTGGCCACGGCTCACGGGCCTAGCCACTCTGCGGCATGTAGGATCTTCCCGGACCGGGGCATGAACCCATGTCCCCTGCATCGGCAGGCAGACTCCCAACCACTGCGCCACCAGGGAAGCCCATACCCTTCACTTTTTGCAATCCTGCATTATGCACATAGAGTCCAAATGAACGTTTGGCTGTAAAATAAAAGGGGACTCAGCAAGTTATAATCTAATATAAAAGTATCAGCATGAGATGAAACCACTGACCCTGAAAACATAGTATAACCTAACCAAATAAAAAAAATCAATTTAGCTCCTTAAAAGCCTGAAGGAATCTTATAAAAACTTTTCTGCTACCTCAAGACTTTATATCACTGAAATTTACTGTGGCCTGGATGGGGATTCTTATGAGAGGGCCGAAGAAGAGCTTGTCATCAACTCAAAGCTGACTCAGCTGGTGTAGTAGAAATAAAATAAAAGCAATATACAGGACATTAAATCTGAAAAGTGGTGGTTCCAGATAAGGAAGAAACCTAGCTATTCCAGGTTTTCTCTGGGTCAAGAAGTTCTTTGTGGGATTCCTAGATGCCCAAACTGAAGATTGTTTGATGTTTTAATCATCCTTATTTTCCTTGTAATGTAGTCCCATCCTGAAGATAATCTATTTCTATAGGTTGGAGAAGGATTTAATTGTTTGGAGATTTCTATTCACGTTGAATTTAGCTCTATTCAGTATGCATTATTGAGTGTTCATTAGGTGCTAAAAGAGATAAAAATATGAGTAAAGCACAGCCCCTTCAGCATAGTGGGATTGCAATATATATCAACACAGATAATGTAAGATAGTCTGTGATCCTTGCCCTAAGAGGGCAACCCTACTTCTTGCTTTCCTGAAGAAAAGATGAGATTGGATGGTGTCTGAAGGATTAAATTCCATTAATGCAACAAAGATTACTGAGCACCCAAATATATATCTGTCTTTTAGAAGTTTACATTCTATGGCTAGACACAGGAAGTAAACAAAGAACTATACAATCTGTGATGTGTTATGAAGAAAAATAAAGCAGGATAAGGGTGATAGAAAGAGTGGGAGTGCTGTTTTATCAGGGAGATGTCAGGGAAAGCACTTGACAGGGTGACTTTTTTTTTTTTTTTTTTTGCGGTATGCGGGCCTCTCACTGTTATGGCCTCTCCCATTGCGGAGCACAGGCTCCGGACACACAGGCTCAGTGGCCATGGCTCATGGGCCCAGCCGCTCCGCGGCATGTGGGATCTTCCCGGACCAGGGCACGAACCCGTGTCCCCTGCATTGGCAGGGGGACTCTCAACCACTGCGCCACCAGGGAAACCCGACAGGGTGACATTTGAAAGATGAATAGAACTTCTTCATCAGGTGACATAATAGGGAGGAGGGCATGCCAGGTAGATTGGGTCGACTTAAGCAAAGGCAGGAGTGTGTGAGGAAGGTTCCAGGATGGCTAGTGCATTTGGTGCAGATAAAGAAGAGAAATGGCCAGATATATAGGCAGGGGCCAATTGCTTAAAATTGAGCCAAGAAATTTAGTTTATATACTGTATGTAAGGAATGGAGAGTACTAATGCTTCTTAAGAAAAAATATGAAGGAAGGTAACCCTTGCAACATTTTGTTGAGAAGATAGGCAAATACATATAATGGAAACTAGGAGATTGGTTTTCCAGGCTGTGTTTAGTTTAGGACCTTACTTAGGACAGCAAACTTATTAGGGAACAATCAGATTTGGTTCAAGGATAAGAGTAAGGCAGAGGAGGAGTCCAAGACCTTGAACCTGAGAACATAGAAGAGTGGTTTCGAACATTTACTAAAGTAGAAACAAAGGAAAATGGTTTGGGGCTGAGAAAACTGGGAGGTTTTGGACATATTGAGTATGATGTATCCTTGGGACATTAACATGGAGATGCCCAGCCAGTAGCTGGAAGTGAAAGTCTGGGTCCAAGAATACATCTGGATTTGCAGATAGACCCTTGGAACGTCATTGGTTGTAGAGGAATGGTGTTTAAATCACGGGAACGAGTAGGTTTTAACAGAGTAGGACATGCAAAATGGCAAGACAAAGTAGTCGTTTCTCAAGGTCTTTCAGAAACATTTCCTTTAACCCTCCAGTGGACTTTAGAATTTCAATTGCATTGAAATTATATGTTGCCAACAAATATTTATGCCACTTATTTTATTCTACTTTTTAATATATTACTTTTTATTTACTTATTTTCATAACGTTGCATGTTCTCTGAGGTCTTAGAATATATTTCATACATCTTTGAATCCACTATGGCACTAACCTTAGAATGGGGCCATGGTAGATCATCAGAATATTTGTTAAATAATCTCCTACTTTTCCAGTTAGCTCCCAGATGCCTTTTTTTAAAATTAAAATATAGCTGATTTACAATATTGTATTAGCTTCAGGTGTACAGCAAAGTGTTTCAACTTTATATATATATATATATATATTCAGTTATATATATATATATTCTTTTTTTAGATTCTTTTCCATTATAGGTTATTACAAGATATTGAGTATCCAGATGCCTCTTTATTCATAAGATTATCACTTCATTTTTGGTAGACATAATCAGAATTAATAGGATCTGAATTTTTAATATTGGGATTCCCAGAATAGAAGTACAGGAAAGATGAGCACACATGACTTTTCGAAGCATTTAAATATAAATTTCATGTCATCATATAATTTGTTTTCTTGATCTTTGATCTTCATGAGGAAAAATAATGTTGTGAGCCCATAAAAATATTCTGCTTAAAAATGCTCATTTCTAAAAAAAAATGCTCATTTCTCATAGGCACATATAAGACACACACAATGCAGTCTGTTTTTTGGTTAGAATTTTCAGATATATCTAGGGCATATTTGCATCTCTGCATCTGCCAACCCTGGATTTGTCAGGTTGTTATATGACAGGTTAATCTGTTAG
Organism: Delphinapterus leucas; assembly: GCF_059928025.1. Lineage (NCBI taxonomy): Eukaryota > Metazoa > Chordata > Mammalia > Artiodactyla > Monodontidae > Delphinapterus > Delphinapterus leucas. Next base: position 65,085,267 of record NC_143139.1, read on the forward strand.
CTGCTGCACATATTCTAGCAACCACAGCTGAGCTGCTTTGCATACATTTCTGTCCTGTTGTACACTTTTATCCTGTTTGGTTTAGGTACCTATATTCAAGTTACTTCAAGGAACTACACAATAGAAGAATCCCTCATCTGGATGGGGTGTCGTTTTGGGAGTGGGAGATTTAGTGATGGTCATATTTATCTTCTTCTGGCTTGCTGTCATGGAGGTATGGAGATAATCAAAAAAAAAAAAAAAATTAGTGCCAAAGGAGCACAGGGGAAAAGAAACCAAAAGCAAAGAATTAGAAAAGAAGGCATGACAGGAAAGTGGTAGATAAGTCCTTTGTCCTGATGTGAATTTATATAATTTACATTAACTTTTATTCCTACGTGTTAGGTGACTTACTCATATTCTATACTGTAGAAAAAAAATAAGAGAAAGTCAAAAAAACCTGTGAACTTTTTTTTTTTTAATCTGTGGTACAATTCTTGCAGTTAAAATGCTGAATTTGCTACACCTTTGCCCCTTATCTCACAGTTGTTCAGACCAATAAAAAGTTATACTGCTGCTAAAGTATCCTCCATAGAGGCAGCTTCAGAGTCATTGTCTTGTCTATAGCAAGAGATTTTATGTTTGATGAAATATACCAAATGGAATCATTCCATTTCTACTAATATGATTCATTAAATTCTGAAGGTTTCAAGAGTTTCTCTTGAACAAAGAAGAATGTTTTTTAAAAATTATAGTTTTCATACATGTGCTTATTCATTTAACTGTTAACTCTTTTAATCAGTCAGAAAATGTATTAACCGCCTATTCTATGCTGAAGACACAGAAGCATTCTTATGGTGCCCAGAGTGGTGGAGGAGACTTAGCAGTAGGTGCATGTTGTTAGTGCTCAGAGGCTTAGAGAAGTTTGCAGGTCTTGGGGCCATGAAAGAGGAGGGAGAGGCTTTTAATACAAACCTAGTGGGTTTGGATGGCTTCCAGAAGAGGTGACACTTTCACAGTGTTGTTAAGTACTTGTGTGATCAAGTAGGAGCTAACCAGGTTCAGAAAAGGGGTGAGGGTGCATTCTAGGAAGAGGGGATATCACCTGTAAAACCACCATGAGAGCAAGAGTATTGTTGGTTTGTTGGAGTTTTTAAGTAAGCAGAACACTACCTCATACTTTTCAACTCACTGACTCCAACTGTTCTTTGGTGATAGATTTCTTTTCTTCAGGTAATATTTTTGTTTCCTCTTTCTTCTTGTTTTGTTTTTACTTAATTTGCCAGACTGAATTGAAATGTATATATCAACATACATACAAAGCATAGACATATACACGTGTACGTATAGACATATATGCATATGTATTTACATATGTATGTGTGAATGAATATCTATGTAAATATGTATATTTGTCTTGTACAAGTCTTTATTACAGAGTAGGGTGATAGAGGGGCTCAACTTAGGAAGTATGAGGTTTTGTCGGTTACTCTATCTAGACTTCTCTTACCTGAATAGTTTGAGATTTGCCATTCAGGTTTTTATAGATCTATTAAAAAACATTTTAAAGACTCGCAAACTCTTAATCTTACCACACATCTCAAACTTCCTTTCTCTTCTACTACAACTGATGTTATTTCAACTGTATTTTTTTTTAATTTTGGCAACCAAACAGTACACATTTGATACAGATATGTTTTCTGTTTTATGTTAATGGCCCCATTTATAATATTTTGTGGCTTTCCTTGTCTTCAAAGGCAGCTCATTAAACTGGAAATCATAAAGAACCATCTGTGATAACTGCCGTCCCATCCCTGGATGATGAATAATCAGCCTTTAGTTTCACTTGTATGGACTGAATTTTTAAAATACCCATATACATTAAAAGTGTTTTGTTTAAAGAGCACCTGTCTATTCTGAGATAGAATTCACTTTCATGTCTTTATTAGGGACATGGAGTGTTAGTCCCACCTGGATGTTTTTCAAGTTCTCCAGAAGACTTGAAGTATTATGGCTGATACTACAAAAACTAGAACAGTGTATTGGCAGGTTGCGGGACTTTTCTGAAAATATATTAGATCATCTATCTTTATTTTGAAGGTAGATGGGGTATAAATACATAAAGTAACATATTCAAAAGAGTGAAATGCAGCATGCTTGTGTTTTAGGGGTAAGCACTGATGTTGAATATTTATATCTCATACTCAAGATTTCAAATATACTTTAAAATGCCATTTTTTTTTTCTGATTAATTTTGCATACTAGAGTATAATAATTTGTAGGTTTTTCTGAGCATGGTTTATGTATTTTCGGAGGCTGAACAGGGTTTATCTTTTGCATTTTAATTATCATTACCTGGAAAATATGATTACAAACAAGAAAGGCCTTATCATCTTAATGTTAGTCACATATTAATATTATAGTAAAGAAACTCTCTTTTTAAAACTAATCTTTCAGTTTTTTTACTCTTGAACTTCTTATAAAAGATCTACATGGAGAATATGAAATTATGCAGTTTTATTTTCTACGCCATACCAAATACCAAATAAATTGAAAACTGTCATCTGATATTTCATATCGATAATCTATATTAATAAAAAAAGACGTCTGAAGAAAATTTTTATACTCATTCTTTAAAAAAATAAAAATAAGTGGATATCAAAGACCAATGATAAACAGACATGACTTTTCTGTCTCCTGTAGCTCCACTTTAGTTGTTTTTAATGAGAATGTTCAATGATAACCTCTAAATTTTTAACATTTCTGCCTTTTGTGTGGTATTAGCACAGGGAAAAATTTTAAAAAAAACAGTAATTGCTAGAATTAAGGAAATAATTTTGTTAGGAGGACATTAAATTCTAACCTGTATAATTTTATATACTTTTTCATGCATGGTCTCATTTTTAAATCTAACTTTTTGGGGTCAAATGGATTTAGGTAGCCACCATTTTACAGACAAAGTGACATTGGTATATAACCTTTAAAGAAGGGTTCACTTGAGAGGCAAACAGAAATTTGATAACCTATCCTTTAAAATATCTTCTAAGTTTTACAAATGAATTACTACTCATTTATTTTCTCCTTAGCCTTTTATTCCTTTCTATAACTTCCAGTTGATTAATCTTACCCTCATTTAATATAAAAATTTACCCATTTATAATGATATTTAGAATTATTTATAAAAATGACCTCTAAATGCAGGGACAGGCAGGTGAAGAGAAATTCTAAAACATCTTAAGTGAAATCTTGACTGACATTAATTATCAAAGAATATGGATAGCATATTGTCTATGAAAAAACTTCACATTTTATCCTCTACCAAACGAATAAAAAGTTTTAGAAAAGAGTGTTTGCAAGTTGATTAATATCAAATTCATCAAGGTATTGAACTATAGGAAAAGACCTTCTCAATAGGACAAACAAATTAGCAAAATGCGTGGAAGACCATACAGCATATACTCGGTAAAGAGCTGCTCAGTTTACGTGGGAAAATGCATGTGTGAAATTTACTGGCAGGGGCTTAGGATTTCTAATACTCCCAAGGTGATCAAGAGAGCCAACTGCATGCTAACCATGTCATACAACCTAGAAAGTACCCATCAAATGCCAACAAAGTTGCCTGTGATGTTTGCCAAGAGACCAGATAAAATGTATTCCACAGCTTGATACCTATGTTTTATTAGTGGTACCTGAGGAGAGCAGCAATTTTAGTAACAAACAGAAAGTCAATTTCTTTTTCATTTCCTGATTCATGTATGTGTGTTACAGTTACAGAACTGTGCCAAAAAATGTTCAACTAGTAGCACGTTCGTTAATTAGGACCATGTGTGCCCTTTCAGGTAAAATAATTATCTTCTTCACAAAGCAATTCTAGTTGCTCTACTGAGAGGTGCTTGAAAATACTTGTGAGTGAAATATAACATATTTCTTAGCAAGCATTCACCTTCTTGCTCTGAATATTCACATCATTGTCTTTTTGAGCCAGTGATGATTAATGTTTATAGTGAAGCAATAAATGAAATTAATTATTAAATTTACTATCAGTTATTATTTATGATAACTCTTGTGCTCAGTTTGCAAAAATTAATCTTGTATTAACATTGAATATGTTCGCTGTCAAGGATAGCTGCTAGAAACTATAGTACCGTGGTGTAACAATCCCTACTTTTGCCCAAATGTAATGTAAGGAAAATCTGCCAGCCTTAGATACAACTCATCAGGATTGATTCCTCAGAGTTTGAGAATTCATCACTAAATAACTGCTCAGCTCTGATACTGTGGTAGTGTGACCCCAAGGGTAGCATTGTATTAAGGATCCAGTTAGAATATGACTCTTTCCTCTAAGCATCCTGTTATTATTTAATAATATTAAGGAATAAACATCCTTATAGTAGTCTGTTTCTTAGGCACACAGCTACCTTTGACATTTCTGTGCACTTAATTTTGAGAGTTTCCATTTTTGTTCTGGAAGTATGTGTGAAAATGTAATTGTTGAAAATTTCATGCTAAGTCTTTGATTTTTTTTTTTTTGGCCGTGCACAGCGTGCAGGATCTTAGTTCCCTGACCAGGGATCAAACCCATGCCCCCCATGGTGGAAGCGCAGAGTCCTAACCACTGGACTGCCAGGGAATTCCCTGTAATGTTGATAATTTATGTTACCACTGTAAATGTTTTTTATTGCATGTGATTCTGTGAAATCATGTTTCCTTTAGAAGGTTCAGAATGGTCTGTGAGAATGGATTCTACAAATGGACTAATATGGACAAATTATTCTGTTTTTATTACTGGACGAGCCAAAGAAATAGTGATTCAGATACAATTATATGAAAGTCAAAGTTATTTATAACTTATAGAATATGAAATACTCTAAACAGGAACTTTTCTTAAGTGGACAGTATGAAGAGAGAGAACCTAGTGATTCAGATACAATTATATGAAAGTCAAAGTTATTTATAACTTATAGAATATGAAATACTCTAAACAGGAACTTTTCTTAAGTGGACAGTATGAAGAGAGAGAATCTTTTAGCACACTGTCTATTGATTTTAATTTCACCTTTTCTCTTCTTTAGGGTGTGGTGAGGCCCACTGGAGGATATGCTGTAATGCTTAACTGGTCAATGTCTTCTATATATGGACTTAAACCTGGAGAGGTAATCATGGTTTTAAATTCACATTACATGACATTTCTCTGGTTAAGATATATGCATTTTATTATCTTCTTTTTGTTTAGGTGTGGTGGGCAGCTTCTGACTTAGGCTGGGTTGTCGGACATTCCTATATCTGTTATGGACCTCTTCTACACGGAAACACAACAGTTTTATATGAGGTAATAAAATAAAATTAATACTACATATACATAATATTAATTTTACTAAAAGTTTTAGAGAAGTAGTCCTAAGTAGGAAAAGAAAATTGAATGGGGGCAGGGGACGTTTTTATATCTTCTTCCAGTTATTTCATAAGAGAAAGAAATATATATTTAGAAAAAAATAAACAACTATTTAAATTGTGTTGAACAAAGACATAAAAATTAATTCTGAAAAATATACACTAACAAGCTTGATGTCTGTCACTTTCTAGAAAATATTACTAGACTGATACTGATTTAGAATCTTAGAAAACAGCCATCATAAAACAAGCAACAGAGATTCACCTCCTTGTGTTCTTATAGGATTAATGGATTTCAAATACGTGGTTTCTTGATTTTAGCTAGACATTTTTGGTAGTTTCTGATGATCGCTATATGTATAAGGGAGAGAGTCATAGACTGATCAGATTCATAGCTGAATAAATGACTGCTTTAGATTCTGTTGCATGGACTAATGTTACCCAGGAATAATATTTTTGCGTGTATATTAGAAAATTCTGCTCTTATGCCTATTCTATTTAATTTTAGCAAATGCCTTATACAAATATTTAAAACACATACCTATCAGATATGTAGGAGATCAAAATTTGAGAGGGACAGCAAAATGGTGGTTTGCTAGATCAGTATACAAATGATCTTGGACTTTTGGGACAAAAAACACAAGATGGGAAAATATGGAAATCTTTACAATCTTATATTTATATTAAAAATAATTGCAAAAATGAAGTAAGGGAAACTTGAGTTGGTTGCAGTTTATGTGGTTAAATCCCTGTGTATTATGAGTTCAGACATGAGCGGTTGATAGGATTGCTTTAAAAAAATACTCACCACATGCAATGTTATAATCTTATTTTTTCACACTTGGAAATCTGTGTTCAGTTTAATGAGGAGGAGAAAAAAATCATTAACTTATTGGAAAGAATTTGGATGAAAGGGACCAGGGTGAAAATGTCATACAAGAAAGAGATGAAGGAATTGTGAATGGTTAGTCTGATAAAAATAATATATTTAGTGTGCATATATGTTAAGTATCTTTTGACATTTAAAGAGTTGCCACATATAAAGGAAGTAGTGTAGTAATTGTAGTAATGTGGAGTTCCGGAGACCTATCTTTTGGAATAATCAGAGAAAATTTAACTGTCCGTTAGTAGAATAGGGAAGTTCTCAAATAGGAGGCTCTCTTTCACTTAAAGTCTGTCAACATCAGGAAAGAAATTTGAAGACGGGAATTTTATATGCGAGGTGTGGATAATAGTATTAGATGATGTCAAAGTTCTTTACAATCTTAAAATTCTTTAACTCAATGATTCTGAAAAAATTAGAGACTATTCTTGATCTTCATGGAAGTCTTTTAGTCCCAGTCACCATTTAAAGACATGAGTGTTTCTTCATTTTCAGCTGGCTGGTTTCTGTCTCTGAATGCTCAGAGGTACTAAGGCAGACTTGGACCCAAGTATTAAGCCATCATGCACTACTCCACATATTTTATACTATGCCTTTGTCCTTTGTAGACTTAACATGCACTGTGGTGTTTGTAAGAATTAAAACATAAAATAATCTTGACACATCTGTCCCATACCAAAATCCTTGCAATAGAATAAATGTTTTTATTAAAATAATAATTCCCCTTGAAGTAAACAAAATAAGCCTCAACACTGAATACTTATAATGAATTGTGAAATTGCTAACATAAAGTGACAAAGCCAAAGGTGCCATTATATTGAAAAGTATTTATATTTATAAGTATTAACCTGCCTTTAGAACTGAAGTACATGTAATTTTTGTGCATTTACCATTGGCCTTTTTTTATTTCTCAAGTTTATTTAAAACATGATTTTAACACCATGCAAGGAGCTCCGTTGTTTGTCTTTATCTTGGAATGATGTGCTCAAGAACATTGTAGATGCTCTAAATGTATTTGTTGTACAAAAGAGTGATCTTTTTTTTAACCTTTTAAACCTTATCTCTGCACTCTGGTTTCTTTCCTGCGACTTGTAAACATCTTCAATTCTCTCTGATCACAAAACAAAGCCTTTTAGACTTTTGCACATTTCTAGCTATCCCATCTTTATATTCTTCTCCACTAAGTTCCTTGAAAAAATACACTTCCCATACTGTGTGAACTTTATATTCTTCCAATTATTGTTCATCTCACTGAAGTCTGGTTTCTCTCCACATTGCTTTATAAAGCTGCTGTATCAGAGGTCAACAGTGACTTCATAAGTGACAAAGTCAAAGGGCCCCCTTCAGTTTGATTTTATTTTTTCTCTCAGTGGCATCAACCCTGCAGACTGAAGGTAATTCTCTCTGTTTTCTTGAGCCCCCTGCCCTTTTGCTATTGTCCAGGCTGTTTCTTTTGCCTGGCATGACTTTCCCTCTGTCTTTCCTTGTTTGGTTAATTCTACCTATCCTTGTAGACTCTGATTAGATGTAATCATCTCTTGGAAAATTTCCTCATAGTCTTTGGCTGTGCTCGGTTCCCCTTTTGTGGTTCTGTTGCCCCCCCGAGCATATGTCTGTTAGTGAGCTGACCACACTGTCCTGAATTTATACCTAGTAAAGTGTGGGAGCCTCAAAAACCAGTCTCAGCATAGTGCAGAATACACACTAAACACTTAATAAATGCTTATAGAACTAAATTGTATGCTACTCCTCTGTTCTCTTTCTACCTCTCTGACAGCTTGTCCTCCTTTTCCTTTCTTGGTTTCCTTTACTTTGATTCTAAACATTGGGGATTAATAGGGTCTTGTTCTTAGCCCTCTTTTCCCATTCTGCTTATATTTCCTGGATAATCTCCATGCAGTTGGATTTGAGTATTACTAATTAAACCAAGGCTCCCAACTCCTCCTTTCTATATCTGACCTTCCTGCTAAGCATCAGCTTATTATTAGGCACCTTCAGATGGCCCAGGCAACCCTTATGCTCAAGACAATGTGAAATGAACTCACTATCTCCTCTCTTCCCTGCAAAGACATTGCTTTCCATATACTCTACAGTGTTGTTAATGTTACCTGCATTCACTCAGTCATCCAAACTAAGAATCAAGAAGTGATTCTAACTTCATTCTCCTTACATATCATAACCTATTGCTCATTACAGTCTACTGAATTTACATTTTAGCACCTATCAAAAGTGTCCTCTTGTTTCCATGTCTCCTGCCATATGTTCAAGGCTGATAGTTTAGCTAGTATGTTGTTGACTGGTGTGTATTCTGTGGTTGGCTTCTGATCTCACTTGTGTGGTGCCTATCCTTTCCAGTTGTATATTTCAGATAGCCACTCTAGAGAATGTTCTAACAAATACTCCTGCCTTCAGACGTCCTTCCAGGCCGTCTCTACCCAAACTTCAATTTCTGAGCTCTCCTCACTTACAATTATCTATCTAAAATGCAAAGGCCAAGATTTTTCAAAGAGTTGAGTTCTGCCTCCAGGAAGATAGAGATGATACACTTTTCTCTATTCCTCCCACTAAGTAGAACTAAACATTTTAGGTGTTATGTCTAAAACAAACATAAGACTGAAAGGTGGAGAGAAGAAGGAAAACTGTCTTTAGGGACCCTGGGACTCAAGAAACAACATAATGATGAGAACTTGGGTTTTACTTTTCCTTCATATGTCTTAGATTTGTGTCTGAAGAAGTTGGCAATCCAGAAATGCCAACAACTGCAGACCAAAAAACAAAAAACAAAACCTCCAAAGAGAAAAAAATAAAGCCTGATCTCTCAAGCCAAAGAATTAGGAAGGAGCAGCCTAAGCAAGACATAAAACTTTTAGATGGCTCTACTCCAGATAAACACCACAGAAAAATCCATAATCCCACCCCCACCACCAAACAGCAAAGGCTAAGTGGGAAGCTTAGACTTCCAGAATTGTCAGGCTGTAAGGAGGAGCCGTAACCCTCCCTCTTCCCACAGGGTGGTGTCAAAGGAGTTTGACTAGGGAGCCAAGATTTTCATCCCTGTTAGGTTGTAATGAGGACCCCTTGAACTTGCAATGAGAGTAGAGACCAGATAAGGAGGCTGGACTTATCCCCCTCGCCTATCAGTAATGAGGTACCCCTTCCATTCTCCATTGGGATAGATGGGGTCAGTGGAGGCCTAGTAGAAAGTTAGGACTTTCACCTTCAATAACAAGATCACTTGTCTCTTCCCTGTGGTGTCAGTAGACACCATGTTGGGAGCAGTAACAGGGAACTCTCACCTTGTCCAGCCGGGGAGGTGCCATTGGAAGCCTACCGTTAGAACTAGAAGCAACCCAGCAGTAATGAAGTGCATCTTCCCAATTGGGTATCAATGGAGGCCAAATGAGGAACCTGGATTTCTACCCTTACCTCTGCCTTCTTTGCTGGAGTGAAATCTAAGTAAGCCACTTTAAACAAGATTTAAATATGAGTCAGTCTCATAATATAATACAAAAAAATGTCCAGGATTTGATGAAAAGATCATTCCTCATACCAGGAACTAAAACGATCTCAAGCTGAATATGAAAAGACAGTTGATAGATATCAATACTGAGATGACAGAGATGTTAGAATTGTCTGACAAAGATTTTAAAGCAACTGTGGTGAAAATGCTTCAACAATTGATGATGGACATTCTTGAAACAATTGAAAAAATAGACAGTCACAGTAAAGAAATACAAAGTTCCAGCAAAGATATAGATGCTATAACGAACAACCATATGGAAATTTTAGAACTGAAAAATACAATAACAAAGATAAAAACTCAATAGATGGGCTCAATACCAGCATGGAAGGGACAGAGGAAACAATTAATGAACTGGAAGAAGGAACAATAGAAATTACCCAATCTAAACAACAGAAAGAAAATAGACTGAAAAGAAAAAACTAACAGAGCCTCAGGGATATGTGGAATGATGACAAAAGATCTAGCACTTGTGACTTCAGTCGTGGAAGGAAAGGAGAAAGAGAGTGGGCCTGAAAAAAGTACTCAAAAAAATAATGGAAAACTTCTGAAAACTTCTCAACTTCTCAAATTTGGCCAAAGATATACATCTATAGATTTAAGAAACTGAGCAAACCCCCAAACAAGATTACTCTAAAGAAATCCACATTCACACAAAAAAACCTTAACTTTCTGAAAATTGAAGGCAAAATAAATAATCTTGAAAGTAGTGAAAGAGAAAGGATACCTTATCTGTAGGGGTAAAACCGTTTGAATGACAGGAAGTTTTCAAATACTAGGGAAGCCAGAGGGAAGTGACAATGTTTTTCAAGTGTGGAAAGAAAAGAACTGTCAATCCAGAATTCTATATTCATCCAAAATATACTTTGAGAATAAAGGAGAAATAAAGGCATTCTCAAGAGGAAGAAAAATTTAGAGAATTTGTCACCACTAGGCCTCCCCAAAAGGGACAGCCAGTGGCCAGTAGTTAATGATAAAAGACTAAGTACTTCCCCTGATGTCTGAGAACAAATCAAGGATGTCCACTCTTGCCACTCTATTCAATATACTCCTGGAAGTTCTAGCCAATTTGATAAGGCAATCTATGGAAACAAAAAGAGAAACATATCAGAAAGGAAGAAATAAAATTGTCTTTATTTGCAGATGGCATGATTGTCTATGTAGGAAATTATAAAACATATTTTAAAACCCTAAATTAATAAGTGAGTTCAACCAGGTCTCAGGAGACAAGGTAAGCATACAAACATCAATTATTTTTCTGCATAATAAACACCTTTGGCTACAAAAGAGCAACATGAGGAGTCCTTGTAGAGATGGAACTGTCCTTTATCTTGATTATATCAATATCCTGATTGTGATATTAAACTATAGTTTTGCAAGATGTTACTGATAGGGAAAATTGTATTAAGGGTGCACGACATATCTCTGTATTATTTCTTACAATTCCATGTGGATCTACAATTATCTCATATAAAAAATGTAACTAAAAAGTACAAAAAAGGCTTCAGGGAACTCCTGTCAAAGAACGTAATTCAAACTCATTTGCATGATACAAATGATCCATAGTCATCTGCCCTTTGCCTACCTCTAAAGTCTGTCTCTTGTTCCTGGCCTGTAATTCAGCTTCCCACCCAACAATCCACTCCTACTGGCACTTACATGAACAGAACTGCCAGTGATTAAGTTGTTTCCTCTGCTAAAATTCCACTTTTGTTCTGATCACGTAGCCGAGTGGTTCTTTTTCTTAAGGGATCACCTTAAATTACATCTTCTCTCTGATATTTTCTTTGCCTTCCTCAGGCGGATTGAAGTTCTTTATACTTCTCTTATACCATCTAGATTCCTTTGATCTTGTAAATACAGTGCTGTGATACTGTAAACTCCTTGAGGGCAGGGAATGTTTGTCATTTATGTACCCCCAAGGTCCAGCACAGTGCCTTTCAGGAAGTAGGTAAAATACGTTGTGTGAATGAACCATTTCTAAGCAGATTAATTGACAACTTGAACATGCAAAATGCTGGGAAAAAACTTGCTTGCTTGATTAATTAACACCAAACAAAGGTATAGAAGAGTCCTGACTTGTCACTAGGCCAGCAAGTGAAAAAAACTTTATTAACCTCCACCAAATAATCGTCCCACATGTGTCCCAATTTTAGTTGGACTACCAAATTAATATTAATATTATTTTACTTTAGTATTATTAGTATTTTTTATTTAGGAAACTAAAATCTCCCATTAAATAATAAAAATACATTCTTTACATAGTAAACAGAATAGTTTAGTAGATCATTCATATCTTCATAGGATTACCTTTTCTAAAGAGAAATAAAAGCATACAGTTGACCACAGTTTTATTTTCATTCTTAATGAATTATAGTATTTCAAAGCTATAAATGAGGTAGACAGTGAATTGGTATCTGTGATAATATTTTTCCTTAATGATATATTTTAATTTAACAAAAATTGATATTCTGAAGTATTAAGAAATTTGCAGTTCATTATGTGCCCAAATCATCTAGAGTACAGCAACCAGTTCATAAAACATTTCTTTTTATTAAATGCAAATGGTTCATGATATCTTATGAATAAATGATGAATGAATCCTTTTTTTCTCAGCAAAGTTAAAAAAAGTTATATTCTGGAATTTAATACAAATCTTTATTTACAGTGGCCGAAAAAAAATTGAAAATTGTTATAACTAAGTTGGCTATTCAGTTTAACTTCTTTTTTCTGCGGTACGCGGGCCTCTCACTGTTGTGGCCTCTCCCGTTGCGGAGCACAGGCTCCGGATGCGCAGGCTCAGCGGCCATGGCTCACAGGCCCAGCCGCTCCGCGGCATGTGGGATCTTCCCGGACCGGGGCACGAACCCGTGTCCCTTGCATCAACAGGCGGACTCTCAACCACTGTGCCACCAGGGAAGCCCCAGTTTAACTTCTAAGTACATAAGAGTTACCCACTTGAAACAATCTGTGTTTCACCATAAAAGCTTTCAGTGGATATTTAAATAAGATTTTCTTTTTTGCCATAGAGGACATATAGCCCAACATCTGCAGGGTAAAAACATGGAAATCCTGGTTGTCTGCTTTGGTTTTAGCTTCCTGATAACTACCAAATTTTCAACACATCCCTGTTTCTCTCATTAAAACAAACAAACAACAACCAAAAACCCCCACAAAAATCTTTGATTCTCTATCCCCTTGCAGTTACAATACTCTCTCTTCATCTTTAAAGGCTTGCCTATACCCAATAGCTTCATTTTCTAACCTAGAACTTAACTCTGCAATCCTCTCCAATTGGCCTCTGTCATCATCATTTCATAATAACAGCTTTTTGATAATTTCCCTAGTGATCTTTATTTTTTCAGATGCCAATGGACATTTTCAGTCCTCTTCATACTTTTCAACATTTGAAAGGGTTGACTTTCACTCTATCTTAGTCACTTTCTTCCCTTCTAAGGCACAACATGCTCCTATTTTTTTGGAGTTATTCTTATGCTCATTTCTGCTACAGTACTTTTCCTACTTGTTGCCTGAAATATATTCCTCTTATACTTTAGAGCACAGCCAAGTGTCACTTCCTGAGGGAAGCCCCCCTTGACCTTTCTGACTAGGTCAAATCTTTCTAGTCTCTCTTAAGCACCTTGGGTTTTTCCTTCCTGACTTGTGTCACAGTTGCCATTTCACATTAGTTTATAGGCTCCTTTCATTTATTTGCCCCTCTCTGTTCTGAACTCTGAGAGGGAAGGTATCATTTTAGTGTTTGCTCACCATCAAGTCTCAACTTTTAGCCTTGTTTTTGACACATTCTGAGTTCTCGATAAATATTTGTTAAATAAATGCCTGAATGAATATATCAGAAAAAGAAACACAACAACTTCATTTGTAAGTAAGGACTTTTTTCCCTGAGAGAGGAAAAAGTAATTCTAATATTCTCTTTACTAGAGAACTTCATGAGCAACTTAAGTAATCCGTTATATTTTTTAATAAGCAAAGATTTAATTTTGTTCATTGACCTGGACATATTTAATGTATGCAATTCTGGAAGCCATATTGGACTGACCAATTAAAATATGTAAACCAATTCTGAATAATTCAGTCCTTGTTTTTGAGAGGAAGAAAACAAACAGTACCTTTCTATAAATTTATTTTATTAATGCATGCTGATTGAAACAGACCTATCTCCAGCAACATATGGACGAGGACGTACTTGGTACAGAGGTTTTGTCAAAGAGGAAGAATGTAACAAACAGTACTCTAATATAGAAACTTTCATGTATAAACAAATTTAGCAACCTGCTGTGTGTATGTGTGTGTGTGTGTGTGTTTGTAAATGGTGGTTATACTCATATGTTTTCTGGCCTCTCTCTTCTATTTCCTATTTGCCCCCTTTTTCAAAAGGCCTGGCATCTGCTAAATCAAAACCCAACCCTTCTTCTCAAGGGCAAGCAAATTCTCCTTGGTCCTGTCTTTCTCCTTATCTTTGCTTGGGTGTTAATGGACAAATATGTATCTTGTACACACATTTCAATTGCCTAGTACAATGGAACTCAGGCTTCCACATGGTAGTGGTGGCTGAACAAGAAACCAGCTTAGCTGACAAACATCTCATAGTAGTCCCTTACGATTCTTTTAATATCTGAGGCATCCGTTATATTGTCTCCTCTTTCATTTCTGATTTTATTTATTTGGGTCTTTTTTCTTTTTTTCCTAGTTAGTCTAGCTAAGGGTTTGTCAATTTTATCTTCTAAAAAAGATCAACTTGTAATTTTAGTTTTTTCTATTCTTTTTCCATTCTCTGATTTATTTCTACTCTAGTCTTTACTATTTCCTTCCTTCTGCTAACTTTAGGCTTAATTATTATTCTTTTTCTAGCTCCTTGAGGTATAAAGTTATTTTATCTGAAACCTTTCCTTTTTTTATTGACAGCATTTATCACTATAAATTTACCTCTTAGTATTGCTTTTGTTGCATCCCACAAGTTTGGTATGTTGTGTATTTCTTTTTGTATGTATTTCTTTTTGTCTCAAGATACTTTAAAAATTCTCTTTTGACTTCCTTATGGACCCAGTGGTAGTTCAAGAGTGTGTTGTTTATTTTCCATGTATTTGTGAATTTTCCTATTTTCTTACTGTTTTTGATTTCTAGTTTCATTCCATTGTGGTCAGAAAAGATACTTGGAATGATTTCTGTTTTCTTAAATTTGTAAAGGCTGTTTTGTGACCTAACATATGATCTATCCTAGAGAATGTTTTGTATGTACTTGGGAAGAATGTATATTTTCCTGCTGTTGGGTAGAAAGATGTTGGGCAAGGAATACAAAGTTTTAGTTATTCATGCTGATTAAGTTCTGGAGATCTAATGTACAGCAATGTGACTATAGTTAACAACACAGTTTTGCATACTTGAAATTTGCTAAGAGGGTAGATCATAAGTGTTCTTACCACACACACAAAGAAAAGAAATTAAAAAGAAAATGGTAACTATGTGAGGTGATGAATATATTAATTAGTTTGTGGTGATTATTTGTTGATGTATACATGTATCAAAATATCAAGTTATACACCTTAAATACATATAAATTTTGTTAATTACGCCTCAACAAAGGTGTAAATGGAGAAAAATGATAGTAAACTGCTTGTATATAAAAATAACACAAAATAGGGGCTTCCCTGGTGGCGCAGTGGTTGAGAGTCCGCCTGCCGATGCAGGGGACACGGGTTTGTGCCCCGATCCGGGAAGATCCCACATGCTGCAGAGCGGCTGGGCCCGTGAGCCATGGCCGCTGAGCCTGCACGTCCGGGCCTGTGCTCCACAATGGGAGAGGCCACAACAGTGAGAGGCCCGCGTACTGCTAAAGAAAAAAAACAAAACAAAACAAAAAAAATAATAACACAAAATAAAATAGATTGTACTTTAAATAAAAAAGAAAAAGAAATCAATTTGGATAAGTTATTACCTAGAGTGGATTATTAGTTATTAGTCACCATAAATCTATCTTGGCATTAAATTATAAACCACTTGGTATAATTGACCTTGATGTGGCAATTGTCATTTTTATGTAATAACAGTCTCTTTGAAATCAAGGAATGAAAGCTTGCTTTCATTTTATATTTGTTTGCATTTCACAAATTGTATATTTCATAGCAGCAAGCCATTTCAATAAACTCTTTGGTATCCTCACTAGATTAACCAGGGCAGATGGTTGTCTGTTAATAATTCAACAATTATCTTTGAAGATACGTACTACATTCTGCCTTCTCAGGCAATACATTAGTTAGAAGAAGTAGAGGATTTAAGATTCTGAGTTGTGTTGTAGTAGCATAGTCACAGGACTGGAAATATGAATATCCATGTTATTTATCTTGGTCTGCCTTCATCTACCTATATGACCCTGGACAAATGAATTCACCCTCTTTGGTAATTCTTCATCATTAAAGCTGGAGAATTGACACGTATTCTCCCAGCTCTGCACGTCTGTGAATCTTCTCCAAGTCAGTTGGTTGTTTTTTTTTCCTAGAATAAATATATTGTTTGATAACATTTTAATTTTTTAACTCTGGAATTAATTCCAATTTCTTTTCATAGTGAGTGATGCTCACCTTCCAAACGCATTTACTGAAGAAAGGTTTCATTCTAAAATAATGAAAATTTTTAATGTTCGAGAGGAAGCATGGAAGTTCAGACTTCCATAGCATGATTCCTGAAACTTCTACATATTAATTATTTGGCCTCAGACAAGTTACTTAACTGTTCCTAGCCTCAGTTTTCTCATCTATAAATATCACTATTGGGCTTCCCTGGTGGCGCAGTGGTAGAGAGTCTGCCTGCCAATGCAGGGGACACGGGTTTGTGCCCCGGTCCGGGAAGATCCCACATGCCGCGGAGCGGCTGGGCCCGTGAGCCATGGCTGCTGAGCCTGCACGTCCGGAGCCTGTGCTCCACAATGGGAGAGGCCACAACAGTGAGAGGCCCGTGTACCGCAAAAAATAAATAAATAAATAAATAAATAAATATCACTATTAATAGTACCTTTCTTACATGGCATTACATTGATTAATCCATTGAAATCCCTTAGGAGAGTTGCCAGGATATAATTGTACAATAAATATTAGATATTATAAGCTACTATTATTATTTAAAACTATGAATTTTTTCTTTCTCAGAATAAAATTCTATAATATAAACACTAATCATTCATTCCCATGGAATCCGGCCATTGTAATGCTTGAATTTTCAGGTACTCACATTTCTTCTTTCAAACTGTGTTTGTCCTCACAACTGTGAAGCGACCATCAGAACACTAGAGGCTACTCCCTTTGGAGCCCATTAGTTCCCTTCTAAGCACCAGGCAAAGGAATCAGCACACAGAGATGTGTTGATCCTGGTCCTACCAACTTTGAAGAATGAGCAGCAGTTGTGGAAAATAACCCAGGGGTCTCTCCCCTCAAGGATCTGTCCTTTCAGAGTAGAACTTGTGAGTGAAATGAGAGTGGCCTGGAAGTCTTTAATCTGCAAATAATATAACACATTTCATGGTTCATTATTATCTGAACATTTATAACCCTTCACTTCTATTTTTGATGGGCTTTATCATTACTAGCTTTTAAACTGCCTATATGTCTTTGAAAACGTCAGAGTATTCAGCTCAGATAATCTCTTACTGAATGTTCTTTTCCTGAATTCATAGGAGGATGGAAGAGTTTAGATACCCCTATTTTTTTCTTTCTTTATAGAATGATTAGTTTAGAAATGAGCTCTATACTTTCCTTTATTTGTATAAAAATCAAATAAGACTATGTGAAATTAGTTTGAAAGCTCCAAAGAAATATGATTGTATGTATTTGTATGTATAAAATATATACAAAATATGACGGTGTGTACAATATAAATTTGTGTAAAATGTGAGACATTATTATCACTGTATATACATGGATCAAAATGTTAAGCCATTTTCCAGTATGAAAGTCTCGTGTTTGAGAATATTGAGGATAATTCTTTGAACTACTTTCAAATTATTTTTGTATTGAACACTCTTGTTAAATCATCCCCAGTGTTTCTTCAATGTTATGTTGTCTGCTCTGTGCTGCACTGGACCTGTAACCTCCATGAAGACATCCTATGATGTATTTTTCCACACATGGATGTTCTGAATTCTTAGCCCCTCCCAGGCTTCTTTTCAACAATGTAACTGTCACTTGCATATATAGAGTTATCTTCTCTTTGCAAGAAATTTGCACTTCCACCTATATTAGCCTGTTTTCTTTATTGATTATCCCCTTTTCAAGGACAGAGATTTGCTTCTTTCCAGCATAGAGTATGTTACTTCTTTAATACTAGTAGCCACAATTGTTGCTAACTAGTACACTCAGTAGGCACACATCAGAGACTTTTCCCTTATTCCTCATATAATAGAAAATTATTTATTTCTTTTAAATCTAGTATAATGGCAATGAGCTTTTATGTATGTACAGAATGAGAAAAATGATGACCCAGTTATTACTTTGATCCCAGCTATATAATTTCATCATCTCAATTGGAAAAGATTGTAAAGCTGATGCCAGCATCTTTTAGGTTTCTCACATGACTAGTTGTTCAAAGGTTTTTATTTTTGAGTGTATTTTTCTCTGTGTGTGCCTGTGTTTTACGTTAGAACAAGCAAGTGCAGCTATTGTCATAGCTCCATCAACAATATTTATTGGTGCCTATTGTGAGCTCTACATTTTGCTAGGGTTGATAGGGAAGCAGAGTGTATCAGATACACTCCTTGCACTGAAAGCACTGACAATATAGTCAAATAATTAAGATTAAAGGACAGAAAGCAAACCAATTGAAGAGACACTACCTAAGAAATTTCTTACAGTGTATAGAAGATGTGAAAAAATTTCCAGAAACTATTACATTGAACCATTAATACTCTACAATAAAGTCTTGAACCTGTTTTGAGACAATTTTCTGATGATGGAACTAAATAAGGCTCAAAAAAATTAAATAAGTTGCCTTAGGTCACATAGCTTGTAAATGGCAGTGTTTGGATTCCACCTTGGCTCAAAAATCTGTCTACTAGTCCCTTAAGAGAAGTTTAGGACTAGAGTAGACAGGAAAAGCTTTGTGGATGAGACAGTACAAGTAATAATAATAGCTACTATGGATTGAGTGGTGGATGATAGGAACTCCTCTAAGAAGTTTATATGGTTTTAATTAATTCTGTCTCCAAACCCATGGGGTAAATTTTTTGCATCCCGATTTACAGCTGTAGAAACTGAGTATCAGAGACATTGAATAACTTTACCAGTGGCACAAGAGTGATGGAGCTGGGATTTGAAACAAGGTTTTATGGCTCCAAAGGCAGTGTTCTCTAGTCATAATCTTAAGATGAACAATTGGGAAACTTGAGTATTGCAAACTAGATGGCCAGAACCAGGGTGTCAGTGATCTGAACATTAAGGCAAAGGCAGGATGTTAGAGTGTCAAGTGGATATTGTAAGACAGAGCTAAAAAAGGAAGTTGAAAATAGTTTTGATGTCTTCAGCTAGGACAACTGATTAATGGCAGTTATCAACTGAAGTACGATAGTGTGGGAGCGACAGTTCTTGTGGAGGAGTTTTGGTAATGTAGAGTTTAAAGGGGCTGTGCAGACATTTGTATGATATTGGGAAGTCAGGTTTGAAACTCAGAAGAACTTTCAGAATTAGAGATGTAGAAGAGTTAATAATTTAAGTCCCTAAGATGATCAAGATATGCAGAGAGGTGAAGACTGAGAAAAGAAAGCAATATAAATTGAGAGTGAGAAATTGGAGAGGCGATGGAAGAATCAGAAAAGTGTCCTGAAGACCAGTGGAGGGAAGGTTTTCCAGAAGATGGGGGATCAGCAGTGCCAAGTGCTACAGAGAGAGGTCTGGTAGGACAAATATTGAAGAGAGCTTTGGCAATTTGGGTATGGTTAGTCACCCTGATCAGAGCAGTTTTGTGAGAAAATTTGTGTGTCCATTTTTTTTTTAACGTGGGGAAATAGGAGCATGTTGAAGGTTGTACTGGTAAATTATTGGATGTACGGAAGAGTCAGGCTTTGTGCAGCCTCAGGCTGAATAGCAGTATACATACGGAATAGCCACACTTTACTTTCTGGGCAGAAATCTGTTAGGGTAATAATGCAAGAAGCCATGTAATTTCTCTGCTTACAGCAAAGTCTCTCACTACTCACTATGAGTAAAGAAAACTGAATTTGTACCTCTAGTACAGGGTAGCAGAGTGATTGCTCATCAGCCTGGAGGAATTCAGAGGTGAAAGCAGTCCTGCTAGAAGCCTTGAACTACCAGCTATCCTAGTGATAAATGCTCTCTGACTGCTGAGAACGGTAAATATGTCAGAGTCCCTAATTAGCTCAGCACTGGGTCTGCAGAATTACCAATTCCATTGCTCTGCTTCATTTACTTGCCATTAATACTTTTGGGGGTAAGCATCTTTTTAGTATTTTTATGACCAAGGTGGAAGCAGGGGTTTATTCATTGGGGGTAGGATCTCCACAAGGCCCAGTATGGTCAACTCTAGAGATGGGAGAAGGCAGGGGAAGAACCAAACCAAAAGCAATAGATCTATTTTTGATTTTTTCAACTCTACTGAGGTATAATTGACAAGTAAAATTGTAGGATATTTGATATATGTGCACATTATGAAAGGATTCCTCCCATCTACTTAATTAAAACATCCATCACCTCCCATATTAATTTTTTTGTCTGTTGAGAATGTTTAAGTTCTACTCTCTTAGCAACTTTCAATTATATAATACAGTGTTATCAACTGTAGTTACTATGTTATACATTAGATTCTCAGACCTTATTCATCTTACAGGTGAAAGTTTGTACAAAAGGGATAGATCTAGATGGAGTTACAGATAAACATACACATCCTTAATATAGTCATGGAGAAGTCTTACTTTTTCAGGCTGGAAGCTAGAGCATGTCCTTCTTAACTGATGAAAGGCAAGGACTCAAGCCTGAAGAATTGCATCCCTGTGGTATCTACCACAGGAGATAGTAAAGAGGGATTGTCAAAATAACAAGTTTAGGGGCTTCCCTGGTGGCGCAGTGGTTGAGAGTCCATCTGCCGATGCAGGGGACACAGGTTCGTGCCCCGGCCTGGGAAGATCCCACATGCCGCGGAGCGGCTGGGTCCGTGAGCCATGGCCGCTGAGCCTGCGCGTCCGGAGCCTGTGCTCCGCAACGGGAGGGGCCACAACAGTGAGAGGCCCACGTATCGCAAAAAAAAATAAATAAATAACAAGTTTATAGAAAGCATTAATTTGAACCAGGTGAAATTGCTGATATTCGACTGGTTTTGACTTACACAAATGGCAAATTTTTATAATCAAAATAATAGGAGGGAAAAGAAGACAGGTTGGTTGGGGACCTCAGGTAGACGACTAAGTCTGGTTTTTGAGACTATTCGTAGCCCTTTGATAAAAGTGGATTAAAAGGGTAGGACTAGGGAAACTTATTTACCCTGTGGAGAAGAAAGTGAACAGATGTTATGATATCTACCTGTTCATCTGCCCTCTCGCTTTATCCAAGCTGTTTCTCAGAGCAAAACAAAATCTTTGAAGAGATTTTGCCTAGAAACCTAGGGATATATGTAGAAACCTTTTGGTTATGAAAGGGATTTCAGAATCTGATAAAAGCAGTTGACTTCCCTCCCTAGGAAAATGAACATATACACATTAAAAAAAAATAAGAATATTTATGAACCCCCTGAAATTCAGGTGAGAAACCCTTCATTTAAAAGATAAAGATATATTGATCTCAAGCAGTGATACAACCAAAGTAAAATCCCAAACTAAGACTTAATTTTCAAAGGTCTCTGGAAAGCACGAAAGAGCAGCTGGGGTTAATCATTCCACCTTTGGAGATAAGGCATTTGTACTCAGCATGCTAAGTCTTACAAACCATATATATATATATATATATATATATATATATATATATATCCAGTCTGGAGTCTGGTTTATACATCAAGGCATAAAGAATTTGGAGCAATGAGGCATTTCTCTCCAATTTTTTTCTCAGTAGGTGGCTTCCTATTATCAGATTTCAGTTATCAGTATATTCTTCTACCAATACTTTGATTGGCTCATTTATTAATAACATATGGAAAAAAGCAGAGCCTAAATTCTAGGCTCATCCAGTAGGGTAACCAGGCAGGTGGATATTGGAAGACAGCCTAGCCTTGGGTAATGCTTAATATCTAAGGACTAGGCATTGGTTCTTAATCCTGGCTGTGGATTATAATTATTTTGTGAACACATAAAACATAACACCGTCCAGCCCCATCTCAAGGCAGATTAGATCATAATCTCAGGGAGTGGGGACCTGGCACTGGTACCTTTTAAAAGCGTTCCAAGAAGTTCTAATGTACATTTAGGGTTGACAATCACTGGTTTAGAGTAAAATTAGATGGTGGTATGGATACGATGAAGGAAAGCAAGATAAAAGTATATTCTCACAGGTGAGGCCCATGGAACGATGGGAAATCTCTAGTAAATAATAAGTTAGTCGATATAAATTTTTAGTTACTAATTTGTATTTATAGGTAAGTTTTTACTAGAAACTAACACAGTATTGCAAGGCAATTATACTCCAATAAAGATCTACTTAAAAAAAAAACTCCTTATAAAAGCTCTTGACCACTGGTTGTCAGTAGGGGGTAGTTGGCCTTTGGATAGGAGTCTGCCCTTCCCCCTCCCCCGTGGTTGCCGGCATCCAAAATAAAGCAAACTTTCCTTTTCACCAAAAAAAAATAAAAAAATTTACAAAAGCCCACCAAAAAACAAAACAAACAAAAAGGAGTCTGCTATAGTAACATAGACTCCTAGGGCTGAGGGTCTTAAGGCATAGGGCAATTATCCCATCTGGCTTTAAAGCAGCAGTAATGTTTTCAAAATTGGAACAAGATAATGTGAGTTATCAAGAGAGGAACTTCAGGAAAGAAAAAGCCCATCTTTAAAAAAGGTCATGCACGCACTTGGTGCATATTTCAAAACTCACAAAAGGGTAAAGAGTGCAAATCTCATTGCCCTCTGTTCCCAGCTGTCCAGTTTCTCTCACTTCGAAGCAATCAATCTCTTGTTTACAATAGTTCATTCATATATAAGCAGTGTCTTTTCTTTTTGTATACAGACAGCATTATACAAATGGTATGCACACTATTCTACATTTTGCTTTTTTCACTAAATAATATGCCCTGGAAAACTGCTTATGTTTTAACAAGTCTCAGGTTTAGATGTTGCATATCCAGACTTGCATCCCTTGATACCAGGCATGTAGTAGGAACTCAACAAATGCTATTGTCAATTTCATCACTCTTCCTAAATAAATAAACTGACACTGCCGCACCTGTATGCTGAAATGAAATTCAGAACTAGTCCATAAGGGATTTTTGCTGTCTTCACCTTAGAACTATAGTAAAAGCATGCCTTCCATGACATTCTCAGAAGTAGTGTTCAAAAAGAGACCAAATGTATTTCAAATCCTGCCACAAAAAGAGGCAAACACTGTAGTTGGCTCAAAAATTTTATGTCAAAGTCTGAGAAATCACAAGTACTATTGACCCCCAAGCCTTGAATAAACTGAAATCATAGGATTAATAATAAAGTCAATTTTTTTTACTCAAAAATTTAATTCTAACGTTTACATATACCTTTGTTTTAAGTTGTATTTTAAGTTGTATTTAAGTTGTATTTCTACTTTCCTGTGTTGAAAACTTAACCTCACTGGAACTTGTGTGAGAAGTCTAGGCATTACCTGGTTTTCTAACTCTGAACTTACATCTGTGGTCCATTAACATTAACACATTGAAGCAGCAAGTGGCAGACAATTATGAGTGAAGGTTAATTTTACGATATTTGGTATCTGAAGAGAACTGTCATGTTCTCTGTGCTTTGTACCTTTGCTAACCACAATATAAATATAAGCAGTTGATATTTTACAGATCTCTGATGTTAAAAAGTCATGATTTATAACAGCTGAAAGCTCATAATCTCTGCTTTGCCCTTTAGGGATTGCTTTCTGCCTTTGTTTTCTGGGCAGCAGTCAACACTGTAGACTTTAGTTTAGAGGCAGGGAATCAAAGCAACTGGTAATGACATCGATTGAGTTTTAAAGAGATTTTAAGTTATCTGCATTACTTCTTTGGGTGTATATGTTGGTTGTTAAAAATCCCTATAATCTTAGAATCCTCTTATTTTAAAATTGAATAGGTTTGGGGCTATTGCCCCTTACTGAATATGCAAGTTCTGGAGTCAGTGTCATTTTTTCCAAGCAGCTCAGCATACTTAGAGTGTTCCTGGTTACTTTTAAAAAGCATTATAAAGGAGTCATATTGCTTATGTGTGCATGCATGTCTGTGTGTGCACATGAGCCTATGATGTGCAGGAGGGCAGGAGAGAAGAGTGTTCGATCAAATCAATAAGGCATTGAGTCATCTGCATTTACAGTTCATAATGAAAGAGGCTTACTGGCGTTGCTTCAGTTTTCTGAAGCTGCTAGTGGTGATAGATGCTGAGAACATATGGGTCCTACGTTTATCACTGTAGTCTTTCCCTTTATTAGACACAAAATAGCTTATAGCACCTGCTATGTAATTTTTAATAATATTACTACACACACACACACCCCGATTACTAAAGTATAAGTTCTCTTAGAGCAAGACCTTACCTGGCTTGTTCAAATAATTATTCCCAGAATTTAGAAAAGTGTCTAGACCATAGTAGATGACCAATAAGTATTTATTAAATTAATGAATATATTAGCACTGTTTAATGTATTATGATTGTTTGTATGCAAACAATCATTTCTGATGAAAGATCTTATTCTGTGCTATTATATTTGTATATAATAGTATTATATTTGCTATATATTTATTATATTTGCTATTATATTTGTATATGATAGTATTATGTTTGCTGAGATGTTTATATCATTCAGAGCCTAATGTATGTGTTAATCAGCAGGCTGTTTGGGGGAACAATAATTTCTTTGATGTGTCATAACTTATATTTTAATCAAAATTTGAGATCAAATAGAAGTTTTAAGAAAATAAAAAATAAAATATATAAATATTAACGTAATTCCAAAATAAGGAAATATCACTCATTGCCTCAAATGATCTTCTGGGGCATGGACAATAAAAGACAAAACAATTGAAGCTTTCTTAATTCATCTGACTTACAAAAAACATTGTGAGCTTTTATGCATCACTTCCATTAGTATCCTAATTGTAATGACATGTTATTTTGATTTTTTATGTTCAATAAATGTAATATTGCTGGAAATTTGGTGCAGGGTCAGAATTGCAACAGTAACAATTTTATATTATCTATAAAAAGTATAGTGCAGTTGTTAACTATTATTTCTAATTAACTATTGTTTCATTATCATTAGATACAATTAATTTGAAGGCACTATAAAATACATCAAATTGTGTCCTCCATGTAGGTAGTCATTGTGGTATAGCATTTTCATTATGACACTAATAGCATTCTTTAGTGAGTATATTATCATTGTCCCATGACACTGGCACTGCAGTGGAATTCAACTCTAATTGGCTATAAAATATCTTTCTTCAGTAGAGGTCAACCCATCTTAAAATATTACCTCAGTGCTTTTAGCTTATCGGAATCATATTGGAAAAGTGATTTATTCTTATTTAGCAGGCAAGAAAATGGCAGCATTGACAGGGCAAGTCAATTGCGTAAGGTCAGTTGACAAATCATTTTTACGTGGGTGAGGTCAAGTTTCCAAAGACACAGTCTACTGCACAGGGTGATCAGTGCCTAAGACAGATTTGAAGAAATAAAAGTCAAATGTTTACCTCCCTTGGTTAGAAATAATACAGTTAGTGCTGATATGCTCAAGACTTCAAAATTTGTGCATTAAATTATATACATGAGTTGCCATACTGTATCTGGCAGCTTTTTATACTATGCCAATGTGTTGGCCTGTATGGGATAGTAATGAAATAAATTGAAATCAAGTGTTTTGGGATAGTTGTGATAATAAAAATGAATTTCTAGTTGAAACAAATATCTTCTTTGGTATTAAAAGAGCATGGGAAGAAGCAACAGAATATAACAAAGAGGTAGTAAAAAAAGGAAAATATAACTATATTAAAGAATATTAAGGGTAACTATTAAAAAAATAAATGTAAAAACTAAATAGTGCTCTAGCAAAGATCCAGTTAGAAGTGGATAGTGAATCAAAATTATTAAATGGCTATGGTTGGCCTCATATTATCATCCACTCCTTTATTATTCTTTATTTGGGGAGACCTCTGAGTTGACTTCTAGCAAATTTTTTCTTTCCTGCCTTCTTCCCTCCCCTCCCCTCCCCTCCCCTCTCCCCTCCCCCCTCCCCTCCCCTCCCCTCTCCCCTCCCCCCTCCCCTCTCCCCTCCCCTCCCCCCTCCCCTCCCCCCTCCCCTCTCCCCTCCCCTCCCCCCTCCCCTCTCCCCTCCCCTCTCCCCTCCCCTCTCCCCTCCCCTCTCCCCTCTCCCCTCCCCTCTCCCCTCTCCCCTCCCCTCTCCCCTCTCCCCTCCCCTCTCCCCTCTCCCCTCCCCTCTCCCCTCTCCCCTCCCCTCTCCCCTCCCCTCTCCCCTCCCCTCCCCTCCCCTCTCCCCTCCCCTCCCCTCCCCTCTCCCCTCCCCTCCCCCCTCCCCTCCCCTCCCCTCTCCCCTCCCCTCCCCTCCCCTCTCCCCTCCCCTCTCCCCTCCCCTCCCCCCTCCCCTCCCCTCCCCCCTCCCCTCCCCTCCCCCCTCCCCTCCCCTCCCCTCCCCCCTCCCCTCCCCTCCCCCCTCCCCTCCCCTCCCCTCCCCCCCCCCTCCCCTCCCCTCCCCTCTCCCCTCTCCCCTCCCCTCCCCTCCCCTCCCCTCTCCCCTCCCCTCCCCTCCCCTCTCCCCTCCCTTCCCCTCTCCCCTCCCCTCTCCCCTCCCCTCTCCCCTCTCCCCTCCCCTCTCCCCTCTCTCCTCCCTTCCCCTCTCCCCTCCCCTCCCCTCTCCCCTCCCCTCCCCTCTCCCCTCCCTTCCCCTCTCCCCTCTCCTCCCCTCCTCCCTCCCCTCTCCCCTCCCATCCCCCCTCCCCTCTCCCCTCCCCTCCCTTCTCTCCTCCCTTCCCCTCCCCTCCCCTCCCCTCTCCTCTCCTCTCTTCTTCTCTCCCCTCCCCTCCCCTCCCCTCTCCTCTCCTTTCCTTTTGTTAGCATAGTTCAGTGTTTCCCAAGTGTGTTTTCCAGAATACAAGGTCCATGGGATGCTCAGATGGGGGATGTGGACAAAGTTTAGGAAATATTACATAGAGTCACTCATCTCTTAGAATTTCCTGATGTACTTTAACACTTTTTAGTCTCAAGAAATGGTCCAAAATAGGAAACCTGTTTACCCCAACCCCTTCCAAAATGATTTGACTGTGAAATATATATTATATATATATATATATATATATAAACATTCCAGACACCTGACTTTAGAAACAAAGGAAGAAGTACCAGTAATGAGAATGTATTGAGAAACGAGGGGATATGGTTGGGCCAACATAGATTTTATGGGACACTTTGAATTTTTGCAGAATTACTGATTTATTTATGCCATGTTCATTTTCCACTTTGCAGGAACATTAGTTAAAAAATGCTTTGTGTCATTTTGAACTGTATAGTCTATAAAAATTGTTAAATTTTTATGAATGGATTATCCTTTGAACATGCACAATGTCATTTTGAGGCTGTGGAAAACTTACATATTTTGAGATATCTTATTGGATTTTTAAAAAAAATTCTTAGAAATTGCTTTTCTTGGAGTGAGACATTTAATTGAAAAGGTCATTGCTCAGAAATCACTGTGATTCCAGATTTTTCTGTCTTCTCATATATTTTGAGAATTGCTATTGTCACTTTTAATAGCTATCATGAAAAAAGTTTAATATTAGAAATTCATAGCAACTACATTTCTCATATAATCTGCCAGACAAAACAATGTATTTAATTGCTGGGAAAATACAAGACTGTTTTATGTTTTTAATTTGAATGTGATATATATATATATATATATTTCCAGTCCTTTATCTTTCAAAACTTATGAAAGGAAAAGTGCAATTTGAAAAGCTTTTAGGATGCAGTATTGGAGCAAATGGGCTCTCTGATGCCTGGGCATTTGATTTGTTCTATTTATGATGGAACATGGGAATATTTTAAAACTAAGATAAATAGTTTCAATGTTGAGAACCCCATTTTGTTAATATTGCTGTGTTAAATGTGTAGGTACTGAACAGTCAATGAAATATGAGACATTTTACCCAGTGACATTTTAAATGAATCTCCTTGTAGGGGAAGCCTGTGGGAACACCAGATGCTGGTGCTTATTTCCGTGTGCTCGCGGAGCATGGAGTAGCTGCCTTGTTTACAGCGCCAACTGCCATTAGAGCAATCCGTCAACAGGACCCTGGGGCAGCCTTGGGGAAGCAGTACTCTCTGACAAGGTGAACTCGGGATGCACAGGGCAAATGACATTAAAAACTGCAATCAGAATGAATAACTGAACATCCTATATATTTTTTCTATCACTGCAGTACCACTATGGAAAGAGCCAAAGGTTCTGAATGTTAAGAATGACTGTTCTAAACATATCTATGAAATAGTTGGAAATTTAACTATACTGTGAATATTTTTTAATGCCATATCCTGTTTATTTCTGTTCAAATTTTATCAAAATAGTTCTCTTTTTTAAACTACTCAGCTTATATATTTTCCTTAAAATAAAATGCTAAGTGTAACTTAAATTAAGTATGTATATATATATATATATACATATATGTGTATGTATATATATACACACATATATATATAACATCTGTCTTTTGAAAATAGACTAATAGTCTAAATAGAGGGAAATATTATTTGATTTCACTTACAGAGATAAAACGTGGAAACTATAGTCCAAATTACTTATGTTGAAAGAGTGAAGGAAATTATTTTTCTATTGTTTTGTAATAATGTGCTCTGAATAGTTTAGGTATTTTTGTGCTGGTTTATTGCCATTCATTTTAGTTTAATGATATGTATATTCAAAGATAATTATAGCAATTTGTGTCTTCAAGGCAGTTTCCAACATCGAATCTTATTGAACCTTTTTGAAATAGGTCACTGCTATCATGAACTAAAAGTATTTTGTAGTTTCTTCAAGTCAAAAGTGGGTTTGAATTAAGTCAGTTTGAATTTTTTAAATTAAATGCCAGATGTTATGAATTTTATGCTGCTATGGCCGAAGAAGGGGTTAAAACAGGTATCATACAGCAATTGCAGATATAATCAAGAAGATTTCAATTTGGGCAGGGTCAGTGGTTTTGTTTATTTGTTTCTTTTTCCTCTGTTTTTTTTTTGTTTTATGAAAAAATGGATCCAGATTTACGTAAAATGTTCATAAAATGAGCATACAATGTGTTCATAAAACGAGCATACAATGTGTTCATAAAATGAGCATACAATGTGTTCATAAAATGAATCTTCTATTATATTTCTATTCACTCTCTCTTTGTTCCTTTATTCACTACATTTCAACTTAGTTTTCTCCATTTCAGTCAAAAGCATAGAAACATAGATTTTGGTAAAAACATCTGAGGTTATGTATCGTCTCCACGTCTTAAGACAATTCCAGGGGTTTTGAAGAAACAGTGACTGTTGTTCTTGCAGTGTCTCTTTTCTGACAAATGCATTCTGATTACAGGGCATGTAGATGTGTGGCCAGCAAGCTAAGGTGTCTTGTTTGCTGCATCATCTTTTCCCATTTATACATGGGTTTTAGATGATAACCTTTACTGTAAAGGCAAGAACCATTTCTAATTTGCCTGAAATATAAAGCATCAAACGATACCGAATGAATACCTTTTTTTTTTTGAATACCTATTAAAACATCACTCTTTCAAACTAATAGGTATAGACATGGAGTATGAGATTTTAGGGTAAGAGAAATTGCAATAAGTTCCTCCAATCATGCCCCTTTGTCTTTAGGCATCTAAGTTTTTCATGATGATGTGAACCTATGTTTTTAATAGATATTTAGGAATGCAGACTCTATAAACAGCCTCAATTATTCAAATGACTACTATTAATAAATGCAAACACTTGCTGATCACCTACTATGTGCTAGGCATAGCAGTTAAAGTTTGTTATCTCATTTGGTTATAACAATAAGTAGGAATTGTGATTATTCTCATTTTACAGATGGGTGAAGTTAGGGCCAGAGAGTTTAAGTAACTCTTTAGAAAGAAAGTAACTCAGGCGATCTGACTAGAGCCCACACTCCTAACTAAATTCCATGAACACACTCTTCCTATGAAAGGTAAATTAGGAAACTAACTTGACCCAGGGATTCTTGTCATTCATGGCATAAGTGCAGCTTTTCCTTTTCATATATTTGTAGTCTGTACAAATAATACCTTCACTGATCTACTTTGATAGATTCTCACTTGTGGACTGAAGAGAATGTTAGAAACAGAAGGGACCTCCAAAATCCAACTATCTCACTAGGCAACCAAGGTCCAAGAAAAGTTGTTTGGGTTAGAGACAAGAGAGAACCCAAGTTAGAGGACCCAAGTCTTCTCACACAGCTATACTTTTAAGTTTATATTTACGTTCAAGACATTTCATACTAACTTACTGAATGGATGTTCTCTTGATATTGTAATTGCAGGCTCATGATTGATTTGCAGTTTGCTTATCTCTCCTTCTATAGAACATTTTAAGTGATGAAGTTTTCTTTTTAAAATGTTACATAGCTCATTAAAGATTGTTTTAAAATAAATTTAAAGATGTTCCCTCCAATTTAAGAGGGTACTCTGAAATAGGTAACTAACCAGAACTGTAAGTTCATTTTATCAGACAACTAGAGTTTGGAAAAATAGATGAGAAATCATCTAGTGTAATGATTTCATTTCACAGTAGAGAAAACTTTGGTACAAAGAGGTGAAATAACATTCCCAGGATTACAAAGCTACTCTGGGGCAAAGCTGGGACTAGGCAGTATGGTATGGTAATTTAGATTCTGACTCTGGAGTTAGACTCCCTGGGTTCAAACCTACCATTTACTGGCTGTGTGACCTTGAGAAAGTTATATAGCCTCTCTGTTCTTTTCTTTCTTTCTTTCTTTCTTTTTGTGGACTATAAGAGCAGTAATAGTACAAGAATATAATGAAAATAAAAGGTACATAATCCATGCAAAGCACTTGGAACTGTTCATAACATAGACTGCCTTAGCAGTTATTATCATCTTCTGCTTTCTTATTCACTGCTCTTTTTTGTCACATCATAGTGATTTATTTTCCCATGATCTTCTAGTTCAATTTTAGTAAAGTTAGAAAAAATTCTGTGCTGGGATTTCCACTCAAGATAACACAGTACCTTGTACTTTGATGCAGCCTTTCTTTCCCCATTACACAGCAATGAGAGATACTATGAAAAACAAGAAGCAGAGCATCAGAGCTGAGCTGAAAAATAAACTTTTCTGTGGACTGGAAATGGATTAGGTTTGCAAAGCGGTAAGGGTGGCTGACGCCAGAGGCTTGCTAGGTGTACAAGCATGCATTGGCAGAGTAAAGGGACTCAGTATTACCGTGCTTAGGTCATGGAGTCAGAGCTTGCTCAGTGATTGAGGATGGGCTGGGGTGTTCCTCCCCACTCAGGAAAGGAGGCTGATAATAATGACTGTCAGTTGTTTTCTGGGACTATGACATATAGCAAGCTTTGGTCTAGGGATGTGATTGAGACAAAGCAACCAGAGACTGAACCAAACTGCCCATCTGTCATCCTAGAATAGGATCTGTGATATCCTGAGTATCACTGTGGATTAATAATTCTGAATCATCATTATGGCATTGGACCTCTAGAGGATAGTTATATCACTCACAAACCTATTGAACAGAGAAGGTGAGCGTAGGAGAGAGAGAAGGAGAAAAAGACAAAGAACTTCTATTTTAAAAGAGTGTGGGAAATAAAATTCCAAACACACAAAGAACTCTAATGCTAATAAAATCAACAGAACATGGATTCATTCCAACTGAGATTATTTTTGTAATATAGCCAAATCAAACGTGAAAATAAGTATGTTAAGGATAATCAGAGTCATAAACTAATAACTCTTATGTAAAATTATTAAACTTGGGTATGAAAAAATTAAAAAGTACAATGGATAGTGTAAACTAAATAAATGAAACAAATATATGGGCACAAGGAAAGACTGTTAAAAATTACAGGATATTATTGAGGAAACTACCCAGCATGTAAAACAGAGAGACAAAGTAATAAATCTGAAAGAACTGTTAAAGAGACTTGGAGGGAATAGGAAACTACAAATGTATCTAGTAAGAATTTCAGAAGAAAATGGAAGAATCGTTAAAAAAAATGAAAGTTGAAGAGCCAATAATTGAATATGTTACTGAATTGAAGAAAGATGTGGATCCTAGTTGGAAAGTGCCATCCAAGTACTAAGAAGGTTAAATATAAGTAAATTCTCATTGGACAGGTCATTTGAAAATTGCAAAACGTGAACTGAGGCTATAGATAAAATCCAAAAAACTACCAGAGGAATCAACAGAGCACCAAAGAGGAAAATCCAAACTGATGCCAATAGATGCTAGATGACAATAGTGAAAGATCTGCAAAGTTCTGAGGGAGAATTGTTAAACAAAAAACTTTTATTGAAGACTGAGGGCAAAATAGAAAAATGTGCATGTGGACAAAGCTAAGAGAGCTTAAAACCCAGAGACTTTCTTGACAGGAAAAATGCACACAGGGAAATGGTATGGGATATGAAAAAGCAGCAGCAAAAACTGATGAAATATGTTGTTGAATTTATATAGTTGTTACTGTACTAATTATAATTGGATGTTGTTTAAACAGAAGCCAAAATAAACGCAATAAATAACTGTAACAAAACGGTGGAGAGTTTTTTCAAAAGGTAATTTGAATTTTCTAGTGGGGAGTAATAGAAGAAAACAGAATGAAGGAAAGATGGAAATAACCACAGGGACGTTGATGGAAAAAAATAATGATGTTCTGTTGTGTGAACTAGAGTTGATGAGGCATCACTGAAATAATCTATTTTTATTTAACTTCTGTTGGCACAAGTGAAGAGTAATATTCTCTTGTTTGGTAGTTTATGGACCTTGAAAGAAATATTCATTTTAGTTTTCTCCTGCCCTAACTTTATTACCTCAGAATTCTTCACCATAATCTATCTTTGGCTTTTTATCCATTACTATGCAGCTTCCTGTGTATTTTGGAATAAAATTAATTTAACAACATAACCATTTTTCTGTTTCCCTTTTTGCTTAATTTTCAACTTAATTTGAGTCTTGAATTATACTCAATTTTATATAGAATTGAGGAAAGAGGTATAGGTCTCATTCACATTAATCTCCCCCTTTTTTCTACTCTGGGTATTATATATTATCATTTTGTTTATCCTTTTAGTATTATTCATCTGGAAGTAGATTCATCTTTCCATGTGTTACCATTATCAGAGCATCTCCCATATATTGAATTAGTATATAACAATCTAGGGAAGTATTATCCAATAAAACTGATGTCTACAATATAGTAGGTACCAGCCACATGTCACTACTGAACTCTTGAGAAAAGGTTACTACTATGAAGAAATTGATATTTTTAATTTTTTTCAATTTTAACTAATTTAAATTTTAAATAGCCAGAGGTGGCTGGAAGCTACCATATTGTGCAGTGCAGAGACAGGACATATATAATTAATATGGGTAAATTTACTCTCCATAGAATCCAAATTACTGTGAAAAATGGCTAATTTTCACTTAAAACAATTTTTTTTATTGTGGTAAAAGTCACATAATATAAAACATACTATTTAAACCCTATTTAACTGTACAGTTCAGTGACACTAAGTACATTCACATTGTTGTGCAACTCTCACCATCATCCATCTCTCAAGTATTTCACCTTCTAAACTGAAACTCTGTCCGCATTAAACACTAGCTCCCCATTCACTTTTATGAAATGAATTTGTAAACAAAAATATATTTTTGAATTTTTTAATATGGGACATTTATCTGTTTGTAATATTAATAAAATAATGGCAAGGTCATTAGTGAGAAATTTCACTGTTGAAAAATGTTTCAGTTCCTTTTTTGCAAGCCTAAAGGACTAAATGTTCTTTACAAAATAAGAATATAACTCTTGCTCTTAGGCATGAGTTTATCTTTAAACTATCTAATAATTTATCTTTCAATTATAGATTTATACTAAGAGTTTTTAAGTAATCATTTGGTTATAAAAATATAAAATTACATATCATGGTTTTGTTTATTGCGAGGAATTAGGTGTTAAGTAATATTGGATTAAATATTTATTAGAAGATTTTAAATTGTCAGTCATGTCTTATTCCTGAATTTTATCTTTGTTTATAATGTGTTTATACTCATTAATATTATACAATTTGAAGTCTGTAATTGAGAAAAATAATAACTTTGGGGCAGTTTTAGGAACTTTAATACAAAAGTACAGTGATAGTTTCTAGTGTATCTAGGGAAAGGGGATCATCTATACTATTTGATGTTTTTCTAAATTACCAATGAGCCCCAGAATTTTCCTCTGCTTTTGGTAAATAGTAAAGTGGTTTTAATGGAAATGGAGGGATTTTTTCTGACTTGCAGAGAAGGCAGACACCGCTTCTACTATTCTTTATTGAATATCACACCTTTCTATTTTGCTTATTAGCACCATTATGAAGATTGCTATCATGATGATACTAATGTAATTAAAAGATAAGAAGAAAGGCAATAGAAATGTAATGCAAAACAATACTACGTTTAAAGATATATAATGCTGAAATTTATCATGAGATAAGGAATCAGTGCTATGCATGGTTTTTCATTATTACAATCAATTATTTAAATTAATAGAAGTTTACTTGGCTAGGGAAGAAAAGCCAAAAAATTAATTAAAACTTGTAAAAATGCTGGTAATATCAGGTATGAATTATCCCTGGATTAGCCAAATATTATTTTATACGGTGTGCTAACATTTTTTGACAATATTTTGCATTACATTTTCATTAATAAATATTTTTGAAATTCTATGTATTAAGTTTCATATATAAACTAATCACATGACTATATGGATCGTCCAGAGCTCTTTGAAGTAATCTGTGGCTTGGCAGATGATGGAAATGTGACCTCTGATATCCATAAAACTCTTCCTTTTGGTTGTTCTTTGCCTGTACTGTTAGAATCAGCCAAACCTAGCATTTTACAAATTTTAATACAAATCATCCAAATGCACAATATTCTTTTTTTTTCAGACAGCAAACTATTGGAAATTTACTTCTGCCCTTAAAGAAAAATTTGGGACTAATAAATTCTGTTATACATGTGCTATTACAAAGAAAGAAGGTGGAAAAGGTACAATATGCTCCAGAAAATGATTACACCTTCAATGAAATACAAAGAATAGCTCCTCTGTTGGTTAGTAAGAAAACCATGCTTGAAACCCCTTGTAGTCATAAACGGCAAAAATACAACAAAAATCCCAATATGTACATATAGGTGTGTGTGTTCTTTCTGTTCTTCAAATTTCCTGTGATACTATACAACAGCAATATGGTATTTGAAAGTTAATCTATTGATAAAGTGTGAAGCATGTATCAATGATCAGTCGTTAAAGGTATCTGTTTCGTACAGTTTGAGGCAGCACAAAAGCAAGCAATAGTGGACATTTTCAGTCTTTTTTGCTTCTACAATTTGTCATGGATAGCCGTGTTTTCCTCCTAATCATGTTTTCTTTAATGTTACTTTTATTTAGGGTCAGGTAGTTGAGAGTTTGGGTTTTTGGTTTATTTATGTGTTGGTTTTTCTTCTTCCAGTGACATACAACGTATTCCTAAAAGGCTTTTCAAGGAAACGGGAATTGTCAGTGGTAACAAGTCCCGTTGCTCAGACCTCCTAGATTATCCCCCGTCTCCACCTCCACTTTTTTTCCCCGGGGGTCCCCGGGGGCTGCCTGGGTTCAAGTCTCACCATCTCTGTGATGGCAGCAGCCTCCCAAAGCCAGGGCCCCTGGGCTCCTGTCCTGACCTTCCTTCTGTCCTCCCCACTCCTGCCAGTGGCGTCTTCCTAAAGCAAAAATCTCACTGTGCCACTCTCCTGCTTAAAATCTTTAATTAGCTTTTTTTTTTTAACATCTTCATTGGAGTATAATTACTTTACAATGGTGTGTTAGTTTCTGCTTTATAACAAAGTGAATCAGTTATACATATACATATGTTCCCATATCTCTTCCCTCTTGCGTCTCCCTCCCTCCCACCCTCCCTATCCCACCCCTCTAGGTGGTCACAAACCACCTAGCTGATCTCCCTGTGCTATGCAACCGCTTCCCACTAGCTATCTGTTTTATATTTGGTAGTGTATATATGTCCATGCCATTTTGTCACAGCTTACCCTTCCCCCTCCCCATATCCCCAAGTCCATTCTCTAGTAGGTCTGTGTCTTTATTCCCATCTTACCCCTAGGTTCTTCATGACCTTTTTTTTTCTTAGATTCCATATATATGTGTTAGCTTACTCAGCCATAAAAAGAAATGAAATTGAGTTATTTTTAGTGAGGTGGATGGACCTAGAGTCTGTCATACAGAGTGAAGTAAGTCAGAAAGAGAAAAACAAATACCGTATGCTTTAATTGGCTTTAATTAGCTTCTCACCACCTTCTTGGAGAAATCCAAATTCCTTAGAAAACTCTATAAGCTCCTTCATGACAAGGCCCAGGCCTGCGTCTCCAAATGGCATCACTTGTTCCTCGTTTACCCTAGAAATGCATAATATTCTTAATCACAGAAGTTTAAAAAAAATTAGGAAGCTGATAGTTTAATAAGATGCAATTAAGATATGTTCATATTTTTCAGTCATAAGATTATCAACAATATGACGTTTATACTTGATTTTGTCTTGTTTTTACATAGCATCTAAAATCATAGCTGTATCAACATCATTTTAAACTTTAAAACTTTATACTAGTTTTTCTTATACTTTAACTTACTTTTAATAGCTTAATGTGTTACTATTTATTTCATCCTGCTATAACATTTCTGTCTGATGAGGTCATAATTGATAATCCAAATTTTAATTTCAAGCAAGTTATAAATGAATACATATTTGATTACCTAAATTTTAGCTTGAATTGCAAATATATATGTAGTTTGCTTAAAGTTTAAGCACCTAAAAATCCCAGGTATTTTGATTGATATCGAGGTCATAAAGATGAACGATTCTAAGGAGCTCACAGTGCACTGTGAGAAATAGGCAAGAAGCAAACAACTATAGAAGGAGATATATGTTTGTAGCAGAGGCAGGAAATGCATGTTGTTGGAGAACAGAGTGAGAATATTTGAATCTTCGTCAGATCTTCATGAAATGATGTAAGTTAAGGAAGGGTAAATAGTCTTCTGTGGCTATACTACATTGTTCAGGATGGGTAGGCAGGTTATTATTTGATTAGTTTTTATTTATTTATTTTTTTTGGTTTTATTTTGATGATAATGAATTAACTCTTATACACACATTCTTTGTGTTTTTTTTTTTTGTTTTGAACATCTTTATTGGAGTATAATTGCTTTACATTGTTGTGTTAGTTTCTGCTGTATAACAAAGTGGATCAGCTATACGTATACATTTATCTCCATATCTCCTTCCTCTTATGTCTCCCTCCCACCCTCCCTATCCCACCCCTCTAGGTGGTCACAAAGCACCAAGCTGATCTCTCTGTGCTATGTGGCTGCTTCCCACTAGCTATCTGTTTTACATTTGGTAGTGTATATATGTTCATGCCAGTCTCTCACTTCGTCTCAGTTTACCCTTCCCCATCCCCGTGTCATCAGGTCCATTCTCTACACCTGCGTCTTTATTCCTGTCCTGCCCCTAGTTCTTCAGACCCTATTTTTTTTTAGATTCCATATGTATGTGTTAGCATATGGTATTTGTTTTTCTCTTTCTGACTTCACTCTGTATGACAGACTCTTTGACAGACAGGCCACGGGGGCATTGAGAATAGAAGAAAAAAATAGTCATTCTCTCAATGAACCACCAATAGTGTCAACTCATTTCTATTTTTCCTATTTCATCCTTTCTACACTGTGGCATGATGTTCCCTGCAAAGGATTCTTCATCTCTTAGTAATCATATATTCTTTTTGATAGGAGTCTTTTTAACCTGGAAGGCCACAATGGCATTTCTTTTTAAATCACTAATCTTTCCTAAATATGTCCTTGGAATAGGGGAAATATGTGTTGAAATCATAATAATCTTTACCAAAGTAACTCATGAGAAGGAGCAAGTGCATCATATTTATGAGCATATTTGTTGCCTTAGCTGATACTCCAGAGTGTATTTTTGTGTATAGACTTAAGTAGAATACAGCAATCAAATTTGGAGCTAAAATTAGCAGAGATAATGTCAAGAGGAAAAAGGTTTTTCGTTTTTGATTATTAGGTGAATATGATAGATATATTACAAAGATCAACTCAGTTGCTCTTCTCAGAACTGAGAAGCTGTAGCTGTGAATTCTACTTTTGAAGCATCTCTTTCCAGTGCTGTGCTATGCATTTAGTTATACCGTGTCCAAACAAATAATGCCTCTAACCATTCTACAACCATTCTACAGTGTTTTCCTCTGACAGAATTAATGTGATTAGATTCTACAATGTTTAAAAGAAGGTAGATGAAATTGTTTCAGTTTATTTTCAAGGAATAATTTGAATTTACTCTCTCTCTAATATTCAGGTTCAAAACATTATTTGTGGCTGGAGAACGATGTGACGTGGAGACCCTGGAATGGTCCAAAAAGGTCTTCAGAGTACCTGTCCTAGACCATTGGTGGCAAACTGGTGAGCATTTTCCAAACACGTACATAAATATTGCAGACACGCTCAGAGGCACTGCAAGGATAGGAGGAAATTCTGAATTATGACCATCAGGCACAAACTCAGAAATCAGGTGGTTCTGGTTTCGATAGAAATAAGCAATTCTTTGATTATCTTTTTGTTAAAAAGTCTCCTTAAATGACATTGATGCTACCATTCTCTTGGTCCCTGGGTATAAAGCCCTGAAGACCACTTTTGCTTCTCATCCTCTTTGCTTCTTATATCCAGTGAGTCACTAAATCTCAGATTTCCCTTTGGATTCATCCCATCTTCAGTACTCC
This sequence comes from Delphinapterus leucas, assembly GCF_059928025.1. Classification (NCBI taxonomy): domain Eukaryota; kingdom Metazoa; phylum Chordata; class Mammalia; order Artiodactyla; family Monodontidae; genus Delphinapterus; species Delphinapterus leucas. The sequence continues at coordinate 65,124,284 of NC_143139.1, forward strand.
CATTGCCTCTGAGCTGCAGCAGCCACACTGTCATCTACCCTGATTTAAATGATCCTCATCACTCATGTCTGTGCTCCCTGCTTTCCTATAACCCTGCACACTGCTGCAGGAGTACTTTTTTAAAGCACTGTTTCTTTTATAGGATTTCCTGTGGTTCTCTGGCTCTTTTCTTATGATCAATAAAATCAAATCTCTTCTGCCTAGCACTCAACAGACAAATGTATTTTCACCAAAACGCTTATCATTGTATCTGTAATTTATTTATTTACTTATTTATTCTCTATTTTCCTCCCACTAATTGATCCTTGGGAAACAGCTTGTCGTATTAAGTGGATAGAATAAAACTTTGGTACAGATAAAAAAAAGACTTTCTGCTGCTTCTTTTGAGGAATGATTGTGTACATATGTGAAAGTAAGTAGTTTACCTGGAATCTGTTTTCCTTGTCACCGAATGTAGTGATTTTGTTGGCTTTTCCATTTGGCCCACTGAAAGTAGCTATAAGTTATCAGAGCCTTTACAGACTTCCTGTGTGTATACTTCAGTTCAGTCCTACTCAGTTCAACTAATTAGATCAACAATTGTATATTAGTATTTTCAGAATTTCCATCTTCTGAGCATTTTGGGCAGGGCATCAAATTTGGATTAAAAAATTAATAAAATTTCTAGCAAAAATTAGGTCTGATTTTAAAAATTCTAGCAAAAATTAGGTCTAATTTTAATATCTAGAAGATCAAGTGAGAGACTAAAACTGAAGTTCAGTGTTTAATATTTTAGAACTCTGATTCTGATAAATTATGCTTTTATATTTTCTTGGATATTGCTCTTTTGGAAAATGTGTTTTCTATATTCATTATAATATGAAACATAAAATGAATGATCAGAGCAGAATACATGTTCTTTAAATAAGATGCAAATCAGAAAGAAAGTTTCTGTTGTCTGTAATTTGATTTGCTAAGGGAGAAATTTCTTATCTAAATTCAGATTTGTAACTATTCGGGAAATAAAAAAAGGTAAGATTCAATATGGAGAAAGAGAAGTGCTATGTGTAAAATACATAAAAAACAAGCGAAGAATTATTGCCTCTGCAAAGAAGAGTGTTTATAGACTTGATGAATCCCCTATTCATCCAGAAAGTTCTAACAGTTATTTTTCTGAGCGTAAAGAGGAAAATATTTTATCACCTTTAAGATGGTTTTCCAAGGTGGTTTTCCTTTCCTGGTCAACATACAACTTGTTTCCAGTACACAATGACCTCACACAAGTGCTTGCAGAAGAGTTCTGTTCCCCACCCCTGGCTCCCTTAAAGGTGACTATGCTAAAGCTTGTTGAAGGCAACCAACACATTAATAAATAAAATTATGATTCCTTTACTTTTGCTTATTGATATCGTTGCACATAATAGCCTGTGCAGATGTATGTAGTTAGTGCATCCAGCCTTACAAAAAAGCTCACTGAATCCTGAGAAACAAGCATAAGAGGTCTCTGGTGGGTACCGAGTTCCACATGAATTTGCAATTTTTCTTTGACGTATTGTTCAGAAGGAATTAGTAGACACATTATGTCAGTGTGCTTTGAATGGCTGCTCATTACTGTGGAAAACAGAGTGTATTTCTACTAATAACGAGGGATTCTTTCCATCCCCCACATTTAATTTTACAGCATTTGATATTGTGTCCAACTGAAGTACACAAATACATACATAGGGATAGGTATGTAGGTAGGTAGGTAGCTAGCTAGCTAGGTTAGTGGTTTTGTCCTTTATAAAAGAAATTTATCCTACGTGGTGCAGGTGTCTGCTACTAACAGAAAATTTAGTTAGAATCTTTATTTATTTGCATAGAAGAAATCAGTTCAGTATTTTCAAAGTTGTATGTTGTGGTAAATAATTGCAAAGTGATACTGAAGTTTAATACTTGCAACTGTTCACCTTTCTTAAGGTGATATCAGATTAATGGGGGGAAAGGCAAACACTTTATGGGTTATTATTAACTCTTAGAAAAAAGAAAGAAAAATTTGATATTTCTAGCACGTTTATGAATTTCCTAATATTTTACGTATCAAATAGATGGTCATGCCCTTCCCCAAGAGGTAGATCAGCAAAAACCTGATCACATTTGAAGGAAGATTAAGCTTTGCCCAAAGGAATATTTTTCTTTATTTAAAATTTCAAGTCTTCTACAAGGTTGCTGTTACTTGTTATTGACTTAGAAATGGATATTATTTTATACAGTCACACACTTTTATGAGCCTTCCATGCAATGCGTAATTTATGAATTTGCTCTCTGATTACATTAATATATGTGTACAAATGAGTTGTTAAGAAACTGTGATGTGTAATTTGGAATTAGTCAGGGGTATGTTAAGTAACTAAAATGTATGAGTGAAAATTGATTAGTTCCTGTGACTTGGGCTATAAGAAGGCACTCTGCAGTCATTCCATTTATATTACAATGTTGTTTTTGTTACCCAAGTGAAATTTGTATTAGCAACAGCAGATTTCTAGTGACTAACATCCTCTTTTGATCTGTTAATATCAACACTCTTTGATGTCTGATTTAAATAATACCTAAGATTCTAAATTGAGAACTAATCTGTGGAAAATCCTAGAACAGATCAACTCCTTATAGGGGCATTTTAATAAAGAATTGTCTCTGTTCAACACCACTGAAGCATTAACCCCTTGTTTTGGATTGTAATAATGTAAACATTTAATGCTCTCATGAAGGAAATTGGTCTTGCTAAGTTTATATAGGAGAGTTGTATATATTTGATTCATAATTCTGGGTAATAGACAAATTGTCATTTACTCAGTTGCTTTATCTTTATAGTAATTTATCCATAAGATGATTGGAAGCATCTGGATTATTGACTGAATTTTTCATTTTTTTAAATAGGGATTAAGAAATAGAGGTGCTACAATCATAATTTGAAAAGGGGAAATTAAGAGAATTGATAATTGTTCCCTTAAGATACGATAATTTGTGTACAAAGAAATAAACAGCCAGAACTTCATTACCCTCAGTTGTACAATCACCAGATAAAACACTGCACTGCTATAGATCATTTTTAGTACTAAGATGAGCTTTTCCAGAAATCAAACAGCACAAAGAAAGAACTGTCAGTGAAGTGCATTGTGTCCTTTGCAAGAATTTCTTTTTCTTATTTAAGATGCCTATGAAGGAACTGTTTTCCTTTTGAGTGAATCACCTAGTACAAAAAAAAAAAAAGTTAAACAACTAAGTACTAAAACCCAAAACATAGTAGACCTTATCCCTTTTTGAAGTTTCCTCCTTCCTTTTTCCCTTCCTTCTTTCCTTCCTGTCTTCCGGCCTTCCCTTCTCTTCCCTTTCTTTTTCCTTCCTTCTTTCTCTCTTTCCTTCCTGTTTACTATAAGATATGGCACTAGTTTAGAAATGACTGCAGCAAAAAAGTTTGGCATCCCACTTTGTAATGTTATTTAATTTTATGTAGAAACACTTTATTCTTTTACTTGCTATCAGTCACTTAAATAAAGATAACCACTGCAAAGTTAGAACACTCAAGTTCCACAGTAGCTTTTATAAGGGACAACTTGGTTAAGGGTTTAGATCAAAAGAATCAATGATTCTTTCCACCTGCTAGCAGAACAAATCTGTGTGGTTTCCATCAGAAGATACAAACCTTATGTTAAAGTGTTTTAAGTGATGCCCTCCACCCCGTAGTGACGAAGTAATTGAAATGAGGTAATGACCACCAACTTGAGTAGCACTGGGTGATTTTGTTGTTTGTTTTGTTTCCATCACTTTAATGGAGGAGTAAAATTCTTCGTAGAGTTTTTAAAACCCCTAGGAGGGATTTCAATGAGAAAATGGTAATCTCCTAATGGATTGAGACATTGGTGGCCATTGATCTTACTTTATCTGCCTTGAGCCACCTTTGCTGAGTTCTTATATCTTGAAGTATTCACAACATTTCTCTCCCTGTTTGATTGAACTGCTGCAGTTTTAGTTGCAATTGCTAGTTCTGAAGTAACTATATTCTATATATAGCCTAAATGTTCCTCCTTTGAGGAAGAATCTGATAATTCTGGATTTTACTAAAATGGACCCACAGGCTCCAGCAAACTTCAGTCATGCTGATTCTTAAATCAAAATCATTGATCCTAAAGGCACACACATCCTAATACCATATTATTAAAATGTGTCAAGGCTACTTGACCTGATAATCCTTATTTTTGCGCTGTTTGGTAGGATATACTTCCTGAGGATAGACAACTGGGACAAGAGTTCTAACCCACAAAAATTGGTTAAGCTGACCAAATTCAGTCCTTATCCTTAGGTGTATCTGGAGAAGATCCATTAGCCTAGGATTTTTTAAAGGCAGCAATATCTTTTATTTACAAGAATCAAAACCACAAAATGGAATAATTCATTATAGTTTAATAACAGTTATCCTAACCAGAGATCTCTATGAGAAGTGATACAGGCTCAAATATAGTACTGTCTCATTCCTCCTGGGTAGACTAAATGTGATTTAAGACTTGATAGGTAAAGTGTCAAAGTTTAAGCCACATTTTTTTCTGGATCGTCCTCTTCCTTGGTTACCCTTGCATTTTCACACTTTCCACTTTCAGGCATCTGAACTGATATACGTACTGAAGAGGAATTTCCATCTGTCAGTGTGTAGTTCTGAGTTTAGTCTGTGACAGGGTATTCTCTTCATCCCTGGAATTCCACATTGGGAGTTTTATGACTCTTGTTATTTCTGCCTTTCTTTAAACCTTGTTACACCCATGTGCTAGTGTGTGACTTTCTTCCATCTTAAACATACCTAGCTTGTGCCCCATGCAAAATCCTGTATGTTTTCCTGCAAAATGGCTTCCTAGGGCTAAGGGATAAAAAGCTCTGTATGGCTGACAATACAGCGAGGAAAGTATCTTCTTAGTGACTATCTTGATGACTCTATCTTTAATTATTCAAAAATCTGTTCTCCGTGGTTTGGGTGCCAATAGCCACTAGCATACATTCCTTTGGTTGCAGATCTTGAAGTAAAATATTTCTATGTACAACCAAATGCTGCCTTCCTAGGTTTTACTTTTCAACTGTCATTCCCTGCTTTCTGGGTTTTACTTAATATTTTCTGAGCCCATCAAATTCGGGCTGTGGTGGTAGGGTTTGGTTAAAGTATAGGCCTGCATTTTCAAAGACGGTGGATTGAAGTAGACTTTTGAAATACACACTGTGGAACTCAGGGTTAGACTGGATAGGCAGTGCCATTGCCCCATGAACTGGCTTGTCCAGAATATACCCTATGATGCTTTCAAATAGCAGAATGTAAAGAGTCTTTAATAATATGAATGAATCACTATTGTCTGATGAATTTTGTTTTTCCCAGCAGAGTGGTCAAAAATAAATTCATCTCTCTTTTTCATTCACGGGAAAGAAATTGTAGATAGTTTGGCATGAGAAGTTGTGATTGGGAAAAGCAGTCATATAGACACAGTGTCATGTCAGCAATGTTCAGCTAGTAAGACTGTGAAAGTATTCATCTGGTGAGGGAGGAAAAATGTCTTGATGTCATCTTTGTTGCCTGGCAACAGCATTTTTTTTTTCTCGTTTAGAGCAAGTCTTCGTTAGTTTAAAGTAGGTAATTGTTACTGACAATTTGAGAAGCAGGAGCTTAGAGGTAAGCTGTGTGAATTTGGTTTGTGGAAGGAATAATCTTTTGTCAAATGTTAGGCTTGGTGAGGCTTTCTCTCTTTGAAATGAATAACTGTTTACAAATTATTAATCCATCTGAAAATGAATATCCCAAGTCACATAGCAGCCATTGAATCAGACATTTTCATCTTTACAGCATTATAATGTGGGAAGAACACCAAGTTGGTGTTGTTTTCAGATATGATTACTATACATGAAGTAGTTCAGATATGTATAATTGCTTTTTAGAATCCCTATTTATGCTCATTATTATATTAGTGATAATTTTTGACAAGAGACTAAACACTAAGAAATTGATTAATAATATGAAGTTGGTTTGGTCTTTGAAATATCATTTATTTTAATTGTCCTACCCTTGCCAAGAATCTCATTTAATACACTCTAGAAAGGTGGAAATATGTCATGTTTTTGTAGATCTTTACGAGATGAAGAGTTCCTAAACCCTCCCTTAACAAACGTTATTGTCTGGAAATTTGATTTTCCCTTGTTGCATGTAATTCTCTGCACTGTGGGCCCTTTGGCCCCATGAAGTAGTAGTTGCCAATTCCTCTTTTGCTGTCCGTTCTAATTAGAAAACAACAGATGACTATTCTCCTTGGAAAAGCAATGTGGGTAGTAAAAAGTGATACTGAATCCCAATTAGACTGTTTAAATCCTGGTTTAGCCACTTACTCTGTAGCCTCTGGCAAGTCTCTAATCTAGTGCACATGTGTTTGCTCACAGGCTTGTAGAAAGCTTGAAACGAAGTGAAATGTATATGAACAATGCAGCAAGTTCCTGGCCTATAGTAACATTCAATAAACATTTTTCTTTTCCTTTCCTTTCCTTTCTGTGAATAATCTTTCATGAATATAAAGGCCATTTTTAGCATCCTGGTCTGTAGATAGTCCAGACTCAAGAAAACTTAGAACATAAGAGCTCAATTTATAAATGAAAATATTAATCATAGAGAATTTAATTTCCCAGTGTCAGCTAGCTAGTTAACATTAGAACCAGAACTCTCATTGTTCTGTGTTGATCAGAGCCCTTTCTTCTTATGTTTTATCTTATGCTTTCATTAATACAGCATTTTTTTATCTAATTCAACTACAGGTGATTTATGAGTTTTTCTTAAGGTTAGACGCAGTGTGCTGGTGAGAGAGTAGGATAAGACCAGTGTCTCTCAGGTTGAATTAATGGTTTGCTTCCAGTACCAAAAGGTAGGCTGCGTTGAATCAAGTATTTTAAAATGTAATTGTACCATCTCGTGAACACAAAAGATTAAATTGATTTTCTTTCACTGTTGTACATCTCACTGTTTCTACTTTCTTTCTGCTACCACCATGCAAGTTATTTATAGCTTACAGTATAGATTTAGAGGTGTAGAGAATGGTTTCTTTACAAATTGCTTCTGTGCCCATAATGATGCTGTGATTAATATGACTCAAGGGCCCTGTGCCACTGAATTGATTTATTTCCAGGACTTCAGCTCTCTGCATGGGCCACCAACTTCTAAAATCCATACTGCTTAAATGTAGTGTTTCTAGAACCGCAGTGGGAGCACAATGGCAGATTTCCAGATGCAGCAGGAGCACCTATTTATAGAGCGGAACCTGCCATAATGTTCTTCCTCTTAGCCCTCACTCACATCTACTCTTCTTTCTGTGTTGTCTTTCATCTATAAGCCAAAACCCTGGGGGTTGTCCTGGTTTTCTCCCTCTTGCCCTGTCCCTATATCCAAACCATCAGCAAGGCCTTTTGATCCTGAGTGTAACTCCAACTTGGTCTCATCTTCCACTGCCACTCACCTGCATCAGACCACCTACATCTAACTGATTTCTTGCTCTGGGTTGGGATTCTCAGTTTAGTGCCACAGTTTGCAACTGAAGAGCTTTTTCTAAAGTGCAAATCTGAACAAATCTCCTCTGCTACAACTCCCCGAGTCCCCCAGTGTTCCCGGAATAATATCCAAATTTCTTAACATTTCGCGATCTGCCTTTGCACCCCCCTCTCATTTTGTTCCTTATTATTTCTTTTCTTTCACCCCTCGCCCACCCCCCACCCCCCCAGCCCTGTAAGCTTTGCTCTGGTAAATAACTTGCAGTCAGTCCTTGGTGGTCTAATGTCTCAACTTTGTACATAACTTCTATTTCTGTTCGGCATGTCTTTCCATCTTTAACACTCTCTTCTCCCCAAAAGAAATGCATTATGTAGGTTGGATATGTTCAATAAATATTTGTTGAAGGACTGACCTTTGAATATCATTCTTGGAATAAGAAAAAGATTGTAACAGACTTGCAACAGTAACATACAGTTTTTTTCTCTTTCCTGAGTCCTCTATTTCTCTTGTTCTCTTGTTCATTTTGGGATTGCATTGTGTGATTTGCTACTTATTTTTTAAGAACACTGATCTTAATAATGGGAGTCAGAGCCTAAAATTATGTAAGTATGTATTTACTAGTCAGAAAACATTTCCTGAGCACAAAATGTCAGGGATTAGACTTTGGTCCTGCTGATACAAATGGTTCTCAAAGCACACAAGAAGAACCTGATTTCAACTGCAGGCTAGGAGAGTGTTTTCATATAATTACATGCACAATTCTTTTTTGAAAGATTTTGTAATATTCTTAATGTCAAGTGTTCCAAGTATCTATTGCTGTGTAAAAAATATTTACCCTAAAACCTAGTGGCTAAAAATAACCACCATATCTCGTGATTTTATGGATCAAAGATATGAGTAGAGATCAGCTAGGGATTTTGTGCTCCAAGTACTGTTGATTGAGACAACACAGAGAGAATTGTGTGGTGAATGAGATGCTCTGGAGGCTCCAAAGTGGCTTCACTCTCATGCCTGGGACTGCTGGAAGGCTGGACTCAGCTAGGACTGTTGTCCAGAACGCCTGCAAGTGGCATTTTTAGCTTGGCGGACTCAGAGTAGTGGACCACCTTACATGGCACCTCACGGGTTCCTGAGACAGTGTTCTGAATGTCTTAAGGCCTGTGCCTATAAACTGACAAAACATCACTTTCACTCTTTTCTGTTACTCAAAGCCATCACAAGACAGTAGAAGAAGTATTAAACAAGTTGTACCCACCTGTAATCCACGACTGTGGAGAGATTTCAAGGTTGTGGGTGTAGCCTTTGGAGTCTTCAATGTAATTTCTCCTTTGCTCACCATTCAGAAATGGTGTTAAGAAATTCTGTTAATATTTTAATGTGTATCTTGCCAAGATGTATATTTTTGCCCAATGTATATTATTTATTAAAAAATTAAATCACATTGTGCATTGTGCATTTTACAACATTTATCTAAACAATATTTTGTGAGAATTATTTCCTATCACTAGACATTTTCCTATGGTGTTTGGTTTTGCATTACTCCTTAATATGGAATAATTCCTATTTTTTTGGACAATCTTTTAAACTCTAGTATAAACAATACTGTGGTAAACATCCTTGATGCTTAATATTTGTGAGCTCTTACAAATATTTCCTTGTGTATATCCCTTAAAGTGGAACAACTGAGTTAGAGGCTATGCTCAACCTTTAAGAGTTTTTAGAAAAATTGCCATTTTTAAGGCTTTTTATAAGAATTGCCAACTTGCCTTTCAGGAATGCTGTATTGATTTGTAGAAACACTAACACTTATATAACAAAAGTGATTGTCTTTGGCTTGTGCGGGCAATCTGTCTCCCATCTACCACCTAACTGAGCTCTAGTCTTTCTGTCAATCTAGTGAATTGATTCTTGCTGTTCAGAAAGCCACAGGAATCTCTGTCGTTAACCAGCCATCCTAAAAAAGCTCCCATCTGTCCATCATTTTCTCCCACGTCTCTCTTAAAGCCCCAAATTAAATAAACCTGATCATAAAACCTACATGATGCTCAAATATTTAAGTAGATTCTATTTGCATTGTTGCGATTCGTTAACTTCTTTGTTTAAAGGTCCACACTAGCTCACAACATCACTCAGACTAAAAACTTAAGGTCTTAAGAGGACTTTGAAGTAGTTTTACGTGAGCTGTCTCCTCACTACGTCTCTGACTTTATTTCCTGTTAATACTTTCCTCATTTGTTCTGCCTCAGTCCCAGTGGCTGCCTCACTGTTCCTCAAATACTCTAGGAATAAACCTACCTCGGTACCTTTGCACTTGCGGTTCCTTTCTCCTGGATTCTTTGTCCCTAGATATGTATACGGCACACGTCCTCACTTCTTCCAAGTCTTTACTCAAATGTCACTTCTCAGGGAGTTTTTATCTGGCTACCCAGTTTAAAATTGCAATCCCTTCCCATCGCTTCTCATATCCTATTCTCATATCCTATCTGTGCTTTCTTTATGTTCTTAGTGGTTATCACTCTTTGACATGCTGTATGTTAGACTTTTGAATGTTATTATTGTTTGTTTCCCCAATTAAAATGTGAGCTCCATGAAGGCAGGGATTTTGGTCACTTTTGTTTATTGCTCTATCCCCAGTTCTAATGACAGCACCTAGCACATAACAGCTGCTCAATAAATGTTTGCTGATAAGTGGTACGTACCACCATTACTTCCATTTACAAGCATGAGAGACTGGACTCACTCCGTGTCACAAAGGTTCTTCTTCCTCTGCTGGGATGCAGTCTGGGTGAGCTCTATTTTCTTCTCTCCTCTGTATTCTACACGGGAACCTCATGAGTGGCACACTTATCTATGCCATTCTTCTCCTGCTCTGAAAGAACTATGCGAACCAGGACAAATTGTTTCAATTTTCTATGTTAGGCCTTAGTACTTTTCTTCTGTTAAAATAATATTTCCTTTTCTCCCTATCAGCTTATACTTGGATTAAATGCAATAATATAAACAAAAAGCACTTAGCACATGGTACATGGCATAATTCATGTTTGAAAAAATTATGTTTATTAGTTCTCCTTTTCTTCCTTTAGAATTTTTAAGGAAAATTCATTTAGGTAACAGCTCACTAATGCAATAAGGTGGAGTGCGGCAGTAAAAACACTAAAATAATAGTGAAATGTCTGTATTAGCTTCTCATGCAGTGTGAATATAAAACATACCAAGGTAACTTATTCTTCAGAGCCTTCAATTTCCTGCCATCTTCTTCCTGGTTGTCTCTTATCTAAGGAAATTTTGCTGGTGAATTGCTGAGCATTGTCTTTCTAAGGTTGGACCTCTTTGGAAAGATTTCTCCAAATGAAGTGTCCAATTCTTTTCTTCAAAGAGAATGTTCTGGTTTGTTCAATGTAGCTCTTTCCCAGTCAAAATGTGACATCTGGATTTCCTGTCTGCTTAGATAACTGCTAGCCAGTTAATTATAGCCTGGGCAGTGTGAAGCAGATGTTTTCAGAACGTCTTTGAAATGGGGCTTTGGGAGTCCTTTGGAGCTTGATTAAGGACTGCAGCATGCCTGGGGCTTTCCCTAACTGGAAGCCTGTTCTGCACGTGGACCTGCTGGGAAGCCAGGGTGGTTATACAGTCTGTGTGCATGAATGTGTGAGCGTGCATCTGTGTGCCTACGGTGCAGATTGATCAGTTCTTGGGTCTTGGGCCGTTCAGGGGTATAAAGAGAGAAAACCAAAGTCTCTGTAACAACCATTATGGTCTTTCTCAACCCACTTTTGTCCTAACTGTGGCTGCTTATTATACTTAGATTCCTAGGAACTGTCATTTTGTCTGACTGTATCCTTTGCATGTCACTACCAACAGTTCATTTTTAATGCTCTAAATGAATATAAAAATAAAGTCAATAAGTGCTCACTTTGGCAGCACATATACTAAAATTGGAACGATATAGAGAAGATGAGCATGGCCCCTGCACAAAATAAAAACAACAAAATGCTCAGATTATTAATGTTCAAAGTATAAACTTACATTATCTTCTTGAAGTAACTGAATGGATAATACTTTTCATTGCCCTTAAAATTCAGTCAAAATAATCATATAGAAAAATATGCTTTTCATAGTTGCTTTACAATCATAAACTACAACAAAACAGCTGAAGGTTAAAGGTTATGAGGATGTAATCACTATGAAAAGATGCTTAAGAATCTCAGGAAGGATGTACAATGTCAACTTAGGCAGTAGATATTGACAGCGCTTCAGTTTCTTGTGTCTTTGTTTAAGAGTAGGTTTTATTCTCCCTTCCTTTTCCCACACTCCCTTCCTCCCAGTTTTCAGAAGAACAGAGTGCCCATGTCTTTTATAAGAATCCACACTGAGATGAGATGAAGCAGGGTGCAGTTACAGTTTCGTTGTTACAGGGTTTTTGTTTTTCTTTTAAGCAGCAGATACTAGAACCATTGATAGGTATTAGAGCCACTGGAAGGTACATTTGTACATTCTAGAGCTATGTGGTGACAAGGGCTGAGAGGCCTTATGGTGTTGAGAAGTGTCAAGAGTTTGTACTTCAGATGATCGGAGTGCCCCTACTGAGCACCTGAACTTGACAAGATATGCTTTAAAAATAGAAGATTGACTTCAGAAGCTGCTTCTCACCACGGTGGGAGGCAGAGCGGCAGCATCTTGAAGGGGACATCTCTTTTTCTAATGTGTCTTAGTACCTTCTGTTCTTCTTGTCACCTTGTTATGTCTGAGTACCTTCCTTTAAGCACCTCACTCTGCAGGGTTGCTTCCTGTCATCACCACTGCTCTCATCTCACTGCTCTTGCAGGGTAGCTGAGATAAATACTCAGACATTTTCCAAAAGGCAAAGGGAAAAGTGCTGCTAAATTTCCAAACCTGTGAATTTCCTCCCATGCTTTGATTGTGCTGTAGGGAGAATGCTCATAGCTCATAGAATGCCATGGTCATAAAATACCTCCCGATTTTTTGTCGTGATATGAAAGTATTTGAGAATTCTTTGTCAAACACCAGCAATGTCTTCTCCGGTTACTCGCTGCTTCTCCTCAGCGGTGACCATCTGGCTTAGCACCTTAAGCACTGGACTGTCACTCAGGAACTGGGTTTTAAAGTTCGAGAGTTCATCTTCTGTTATTGATACCAGCTGAGCCGCCATCAAAACGTGAATAATAAACTGAACTACTCTGGAAGGTAAAGAACAGTAATAAATTCTTCCCATCATTCTAAAGTGATATAAATACATGATAAATAATGGTGGAAACCAGAGTGGAAGTACATTCTGAGTCCTTAGGAAGATAGATGTTTTTAATATCTTGGATTACTTTGGATCTGAATGGCTTGGCAGTTAATCCCTTGGGTGTATGTAGGTGTACATTTATGTGCATAATATTAAGCCAGTAGTTCTGAAATTTTTACAATCAATACCCTCTTATCTTACCCTCCATAGAGACAAATCTCATATTCAAAATATTCTGGTAACTCCAAACTTGTATTTGCCAATAATAACAAATGCATCCTTTTATAAAAAATTATCAGTTTCAGAACTTATGATTATTATCTAATAGCTGCTGTTATTCTGACTGTTACAACTTGAGACAGAGAAGACAAATTTAACATTTCTGTTAATCAATGAAGGCTAATTGTGAATAAGTCTCTGGTCTTAAGGAAATAATCAGCATAAGATAAATAGCTTCCTTCGTAGGTTTTGGGCCTTCAGAAGTCCAGGGGCAACAGATTTAAGAGAAATTTGATAAAGCATTGGTAAATTCAGTTTTAGATGCAAGGTCTCTAGGCAAATGTAGTTCTTAAAAAATTAGAATATGATACTGTTCATATATTTTTAAAAATCTTCATGTTACCTATTCCAGAGACTAAACTATAAATAACAAATATTTTGCCCATTGCTGTTATTTACCCTGATAAAATAGCTTTAGGTGAGTTAAAAGAAAGCATCTTTTCTAGAGATTTTTCAGTTTTTAACATGTTTTGTAAAACTATCACAGTCATGTAATTCTCCATTCTCCATCCTGCTGATCCACAACTGAAAACACTAAGAGAGGCCTTTCTTTTCTTTAAAAGAAGCACTACTATATATATTATTCTAAATTTGTGTCCTTAAATTTTTAAAATGTCAATATCATATCAATTACTGGATCTGTTTCATTTTTAAATAGTTCATTTGGACCATTTATCTATTCCTCATGCAGTGAAATTCTGTGGAGGGAGGGGGCAGTGCAGGCACTGAAGAAACATCATGATCTCAAGTTGAAATATTAAATTATAAATAATATTTATTTCTCCAGAGACTGGTTCCCCAATTACAGCATCATGCATTGGATTAGGTAATTCTAAAACACCTCCTCCAGGGCAAGCAGGAAAAAGTGTTCCAGGATACAATGGTGAGAAATTACTCTGATTACTTGAAATATGTAATGTTAATAAATTTGGTATTTTTCTGTATTTAGTGTGAATCATATTGCTTGAAACATACTAGGTGCTTAATAAGTATTTGAATGAATGCCTTGTATTAAAAATGTCTAATTTTTTGTGATAACTTTTGTTATTAGCCAATTTGATCAAAAGTAAGATTGTAGACTTCTAAGGACATATTCTAAACGACTGTCATAATATAAGGCAAGTTAAGCATATGTATGCGAGACTAACACTTACAGAATATATGCTAGGTGCCAAGTACTTTGCATACATCTTTTCAACTAATGCTGAGGTATATTTAATTTACCGATATTATTCACATTTTAGAGATGAGTTAGCTGGTGCCCAGAGAGACTAAATAACTTTCCTAAGGTAACACAGCTCATTAGGTCCTGAAGACAATGCAAACCATTATGTTTTATTTTGTTTGTTTGTTTCTGTTATAAAAGCTGCAGTTTTTCCCATTATATATGCTATCTTTTAATTTAGAAGTGATGATAAAGCTTTTGAATCTTGTTGGCTAAAAAAAATGAATATAAAGAGTAAGGATTCTAAAAAGAAAAATAATTTCATCCTTGCTGGCAGTATGTGACAATGAGAAACACTATCTTTTCCATATTTGTTTTTAAATTATTGGTAGTGATTATAATAGTTCAATAATCCCCTGGATTTCACCTCCTAGTTGTATGTCTTATACAAGGTGACTTATTTAAGTTATACATTGTTACACAAGTCAAACATTCAACTTCCTTATTTCTAAGTGGGAATAATAGTGCTATATGCTTCATAGGGTTGCTGATGGAACACAATGAAGCACTAACATAGCAGCTGCTGGTAGAAAGACTGAACTGAGTCTTAGCTAGTAGTGTCATTAATATTTCAGAGAAGCCAGAGGGGCTGACTTGATTTAGTCTTACACATTCATTTTACAGACAAGGAAAATGAGGTACAGAAGTTACGTTGTTTGCATAAAGTCGCACAATTTAGCTTAAACCCAGCATCTAGGAACAGAATATAACTCCTGCATACAGTTTGTATCTGCATGTAAATTACAAAATTTAGAGATGTGTTTTTGCTTCTCTAATGTAAAAATATTACATTTTCCTTCTAGGACAATGACTGGTTAAGGATCATTTGGTTTAACCTAGCAGATATATTTATAAAAAGACATGTAAGATTTTTTTTTAAGGGCAAAAATAGATACTCTGTGAAGTCAGTGACTTCTCCAGGCATGGAAGGGTGAATGCAGCTTTATGAAATCTTCCCTTTGAAGGGTTCTGTCATCCCTACTCCTTTTATTAGAAAAATTGCTTTTGTGTTGAACCATTTTTAGGGGCTGATGACTGTGGGAGATGTTAACTACGTTCCCTTTCAGTGTTTCAGTACCATTTTCATATCCAGCTGTAAGAAAGAGTTAAAGCTTTGATGCCTCATGGAATTTCAGTACAGATGTTTCTCATTGTCTGAAAGCCGTTGGCTTACAGACAGCACAGCTTAAACGCTAGAACTAAAGTATAACCAAAGAAATAATGACTTTATGACGCATGATTTTTATGGTTATTCAGAGATTCAAAAGTATAATGTAACATTTAATATTATAATGTTAAAAAGCCATATCCTTTTGGGAAAGGAAAGAAAATCATTTTTGTGTGAAAAACATTCAACGTAATGTAATACTTAATTTCACATTCATTGAGTATCTTATGCAAGGTTATCACTATATTTTTTTTCAAGTAATTATTTTACAACCCTATGAGAAGGGAATTTTTTCCACTTTTTAGATAGGGAAATGGGAGGGGTAATAGAGCGAGAATGTGTTCCAGGGCACATAGTAAATTGGCCACTGTACTGGGATTTGGGGAGACAAAGATGAATTATCATGGCTTCACCCTTAATGAGCTCACATCTAGTGAGGGACAGATACCTACACCGCTAATAATTGTCAGAAACAAAGTGCTCTGGGAACACACAGGAGCAATTAACTTTTTCTGGGGATAATGTTCTTCTTTTCTTATAGCATTTTTCAGTAGAGTAACCTGGATGGATGAAGCCACATAAAGGATCTATTAAAGCTTAAAACATGATGATATATCCTTACTCTAGTTTGTACTGAAGATTACTGCATGTGGATACAAGCTTTGGTCTCTTGAAATCCTTCAGGATTTTTACAGTGTAGCATAAAACACATTGGGATAATATTTGGGAAGGTTAAATTGACCTTAAAGCTCATAAGTGGATATTAAGCCTTAAATCAGAAAAAGGAGTTTGCCAGGCTTTTAAATTCTTTATTTTTATTGCTTGAAGTATGTTTTGTCTGTGTTTTAACACTTTGTATCCTTTAATTTTTGAAAAGCGGAACATACTTTTAATATTTTTGAAAGAATGGAGGGGTATTTTTGAATGGATATAAATGTACATTTAAAAATTACCAGTGTATTTAAAATACTATGTCTTTATTTAAGGGTGATTCTGAGCAAAAATTCATTATCTAATTAAAAATTTAAAACATGTACACTTAAAATTTTCATCTTAGCTTATTTATGTATGTTTGTGGTCTCACAGGAATTAAAGGATGCCTTTTTAAAGCTAGAGTTTTGGGAAGCTGAATATAGAAATATTCGGAAACATTTAAGCCTTAAGTTTATGTGTTTTTATTCAATTATTTACTTATTTATTTTTAATATTTTGCTTTCCAGTTATGATTTTGGATGACAACATGCAAAAACTGAAGGCTCGGTGTTTAGGAAACATTGTGGTAAA
Source organism: Delphinapterus leucas (assembly GCF_059928025.1). Lineage (NCBI taxonomy): Eukaryota > Metazoa > Chordata > Mammalia > Artiodactyla > Monodontidae > Delphinapterus > Delphinapterus leucas. The sequence goes on from NC_143139.1 coordinate 65,141,010, forward strand.
GTAAGCAAAATTTGCAGTGCTACTATTTAAAAGAGCAAGAATTGGTATGTAAAATTAAGAAAAAATAGAGTGGTTGCAATGATATTACTAGTGAAGAGGTTCCAGAAAAAGCTTGTAAATTGTTTGAGAATACTCAATGCCAGCTGTTGTAATTTTAACATGGAAGCCCCATAAAGTGGAACCAATTTAGATAGGACTTGTAAAAACATAAATCTTGCATCTTTTAAAAAATATTTCTGATTATACGAGTAATGCATAGATGATAAAAGTAACTTAAGTACCAAAAATATAAAGAAGTAAATAAAGTTTCTGTACTCTGACCCTTCAGTAATACAGTGTTAATTTTGTAATATACATGACTTTCCACTTTTTGAAACGCGTTTTAGGTTGTTGGAACAACTTGGTTTATTCTCATGTATTCCTGTTTTTCCTTAACCCTGTCTCACAAGCATTTTAAATTTTACTCGGCCTTTTAAAAATGTTTATTCCCTTTCTAGGCCTCTTAGTCTTTTTTGAATATTTATGATTATAAATAATGCAGTATTGAACATCCTTTTTGTGTTGTCTATTCTTCTTTTCTGATAATGACAATAGTATGAATAAATTTCTAAAAGTGTAATTACTGGGTTAGATAATAATACAATATATAATCCCTGACTCATCAAGTACCACAATTTCTTGCTAGCAGTTTTTATCATTGTTCATTTGATAGACAAAGTGCTAAAATTTGTAGTAAAAATATTCAAACGTACTTTCATTACATCAGTACTTTAAAATTGTTAAGCTAGCAGAAGCTGAATTGGAAGTTGATTAAGTTGGAGACACACAGTATGTGACATTTTAATAATTGACACAGGTAGCTTTATTGCTTCTGATTAGCATGATATTGGCATCTCTACTGATATGCCTTAAGTGGTAGAATTTGCCAGAATGAGCTCTTATGAATGAAGAACGTTGCATGTGGTTTTAAAAAAGTTTTATTTTCCTATTTATTTAAAAGAATTCTTATTACTTGGCATTCTCAGATTGGTATAAGATTTTTCTCAGGTTAATAAAACATTTTAAGTTCTTTGAAAATTAAATGAAAAATAGTTATTTTAAAAAGAATGTATTTTTTCAAGTAGGGATACTTTAACCTTATAAAAGGCTAATAGATGAGATGCACTATATGTATATTTCTTCTCAGATTTTTTATTGTTATCAGTAAACATGTGAACACTTTATTACTCTTTTTAATTTAAATTTTAAGACGTTGCTGGCAAATGGAAAAATGAATACTGAATATACCATTTCTGTTCATATTTTTCTGAATCAGAATCCATATTAACATAGAGCTGATTGAGATCTTCCCTGTGAGGGGGAAAACTGTTGGGGACAAGAGGAAGGCTTGCTAAATGATTAATCTGAACAAGATTGTGGATGGATGCTTGACTAGCTTAGGGAAGCACATGGTTCGTGAGAGCTTTTAAAAGCACTGTAGCAGCTTACATTTTTACATAACCCCTAACTCTAAGTGAGTCATCTATTTCATAAAGCAATGTTCGCAAGATCCCAAAGGTGGCGTTTGATGCCAGTAGAGTTTTAAACCCGTCATGCATCCTGTCACTCTAATTATCAGTGGCCTCACCCCACATCCATTCAGAAATAATAAAGCACATAAACTATAATTTTTTTCTCATAGCCATTAGTGTTACTTCAAGTACTTGAAAATAACAGAACTGTTTATTGCCTTAAAACATTCTGTGCTTTAGGTTGTCGCCAATTCAGAAAGATTTTCTTCCCTCTCTGTTCCTAAACAGGGAATGTTATTGTACAGATCTCGGATTCTGAGATTTCATTATAAATTATTCGCTGATACAATATATTATGACATGCAGTGGACTTTGATTCATCCCTTAAGTTAATAGTGAAACTAGGTATTTGAAAATATTATATATATATAATTATATTCAAAAAGTAAGGTAGAAATAATAAGAAAAAAAGTTACCACCAAGATCTCTCTTTTTGTAATAGAACAGTCTTGAAACCTTATTTCAGGAACTCATTTTTATCTGTGAGAGTAAGGATTTCCTTTTGAAACCCTCATCTCCAGTAGCCATTCCAGTCTAACTCATTGACCTGAAAATTGTTCATGCGTCCCAATAGCTGCTTGCAGTATGCATAGGATGTTTTTGTATTTCATCAAGAAGACTTGCTTGTATCCATCTATAGCTCTTCTGTATGCTTTGAAGGGACACACATCATTCATCCAGAATGGAAAATGGCTGATGAATGCTTTTTAAGAGCACATAATAGATAATATGTTTAATTGAATTAAGGGAAGGGAAAAAGCACACATTCTTGCCTTAATAAAAATTAGCGTGGTTTAAAAAAGCAGTGTGTAATTTGAGAAGAGAATAATTTTTTCCATGTAGACCATATTCTAAAGGTCTATGATCTGAAAAGCAGGGTCCTTTCCAGGGACCAGCTACCTGAGTCCCCAGAACCACTTGGTGGACTTTTAAAGGTGTTTGATGAGAGATTATATATGGTTTCCAGGGTTCACAAAATATCTGAAATTCTAATGTTTAAGAAACTTGAAAAATTTATAATCAAAATGAATATATATTTAATTGAAAATCTATAAACTTTAACATCATAACAACTTCATTGTCAGTTTAGTCTTCATAAATTTTTCATTTTATTTGCAAACAATTTTTAGGTTGTATTTTCTTACTTCCCATGATTCCTGAGTATGTACAGTGATTGCTAAGAAATAATAACCAATGGTAAACTATAGGTGTGGCTTCTTGCCGTATGATTTCAAAAGCAAAAATATAACCTTTACTTTTTCAGAAAAAGTTCTAGTTTATATGGTGTATTGCTATATTATACTATCTTTGCATGGATATGAGGTGAGGCCATCAATAATAAGAATGACTCTGTCCCGGGCTTCCCTGGTGGCGCAGTGGTTGAGAGTCCGCCTGCCAATGCAGGGGACACAGGTTCGTGCCCCGGTCCGGGAAGATCCTACATGCTGCGGAGCGGCTGGGCCCGTGAGCCATGGCCGCTGAGCCTGTGCGCCCGGAGCCTGTGCTCCGCAACGGGAGAGGCCACAACAGTGAGAGGCCCGCGTACCACAAAAAAAAAAAAAAAAAAAAAAAAAAAGACTCTGTCCCTAAGAGGCTTAAAACAGAGCTGGCATTAAAAGCTACTGTGGGGAGAGACCACCAGCCAGAGATAGATGTCCATTCTTCTCCATTATTCATGCCCATGCTTTTCTGTATTACTTGTATAATAATTAAGTGGAATATTCTTTGAAAGAAAAATATTCCCTAATGCTACTTATGTTCACTAATTATACCTGTAGTGATTAGAAAGAATAGAGAGAAAAAGCTGCATAGAATATTTGAAATGTATGGGGTTCAAACTGCATTAAAGTAAGTCAGTAAAAAATTACATCTGTTTTAATCCCAAATTTTCTTTTTTTTTTTTTTTTTTTCGGTACGCGGGCCTCTCACTGTTGTGGCCTCTCCTGTTGCGGGGCACAGGCTCCGGACGCGCAGGCTCAGTGGCCATGGCTCATGGGCCCAGGCGCTCCGCGGCATGTGGGATCTTCCCGGACCGGGGCACGAACCTGTGTCCCCTGCATCGGCAGGCGGACTCTCAACCACTGCGCCACCAGGGAAGCCCCCAAATTTGTTTTTTGTAAATACAGTTGTAGCTTCTTGTTTCACTGTAAAATCTGTTATAAATAGTGTAAGTATCATTTGAAATTATCTTTCTCTGGCAGTTTCTTTAAAACCTGAAGCTATAATCATATTTCTAAGTTTTGCAAGGTACTAAGCATAATGATTCATTTTATCATATTAAGATGACTCATCCCCAAACCAGAAATAATGATACGTGGTAATTTTGAAAAAACCTCTTGATCCACTTCAGCTCTTTTAACTCCTTTGTTAAGGCTTTCTAGAAATCTCTGTTTTGCCCCTCTGGGGATCCCTAAACTAGAAGGTAGACATTTAAGTGATTCCTAAACTACTGTAGACCCTAGGATGTAATAAACATGAATCTTGCAGTTCTTGTAGATTACTTGCTTTCAAAGGATTTATCTTTCTAGTACAAGAGCGAACTGTATGCCTGCATGGTAGAAAATTCTTCTGATTTTGAAACTTAACTCCAGGCACTTAATTTTGTGGGAAAATTATGATACCTGAATTGCTATGAATACAAAATGTTCATGAATTTTAGAAGGTGCTTCTGTAATTGCAACCAGAGCTTCAAAGTGCAGAAATATGAGTCAGTAATTTCCAGGCAACACCGTGCAAGGCATGAGAGAAAAGGTTAACTGCAATGCCTCCCTCAGTACCACAGTGCTCACTGTTATTAAAGCCATAGGTCTCTGACTCTTCCTGATTCGTGGGTACACATTTTTCTCTGACCAGACACAGTTGTTGCTATTGGAAGTGCAGCTTGTCTGCCTCCTGCTCTGTCCCACTGGCCTGTGCCCTGCAGGCAGTGATGGGATGCCAGGGAGCTGGATGGCCTTGTCTAAGTGGCTTTTACTCTGGTGCCTGCCGATTTCTCGGCCTCCAGATATTGAACACTTGGTCCTTAATGATATTGGTTCACATCCTTATAGTTTTGCAGGAGTGATTTGGTCACTTATGTGCTGCTGTTTGGGAGAGGATCAGTACGGCTTTCCTTCACCAGTGTATCCTTTGAATAAACCAAGGATGTCGTGTAATTGTAATCCCATTCCTTTCTAAATGTCCTCTGCAGATTTTAGTATGATCTTTTATTAGTCTTACAACAACACTGTGTGGTAGGCGGTGGGACAGATATTATCTCATTTTTGACATGGGAATCTGAACATCATTAGCAGTTACACAGCTAGACCTCAGATTTCTAACCCAGTTGTTTGTCTGCCCAGAGAGAAAGAAATTATGGCCTAAGCAGTCTCTTCTGGGGAGGTGAAAAGCAGCTTCATAGGAAAATCACAAGTAAAGCCTAAAGACCCTGTAGGAAATACTGGGAGTGCAAAGTTGGGATCCAACTCCAGAATTCTCTAGGGAACAGGAGTTTTGTCTTTAGTTTACAGTATTTGTGTTGCAAATGGCTATTCCTGATGGAGCAGTGAGTACAGACCGTCTTTTATCTGGGATTGGAGGCATCTAGGAGTTTTATTTATTTCAGATTGGTCAGGGATGTTTACCTTCTACAGTGATGGACATTCTCTTCCTTCATTAGCTATTTAAGGATTTCTCTATGATACCTCCCTCTGAACACACACACACACACACACACACACACACACACACATTACTGCTGCCTCAGTTATTTCTCTTACAGCTTAAGAATGTTCTCTTTGGAAAGGGTTTTCTCTAAGAGGAACTCCTCACTCACAATTGGATAGTTTGTAACAAAACTCACCTTTTCACTCTGTTTGGGAAGAGTTAGGAAAGGTATCACAGGGTGGTAACATTTGATCTTGCATTTGAAGGATGAGGATAGGCATTTCCCGACATATTTCTTAGTATTTTCAGAAAATTTCCTTCCTTCTGCCAGTCCAATGAATTTTTATGTTATTGTAACTACAGAAAAAAAAGTATTTTTTCTAGAACTTTAGAAATAGAGCCCCAGTGCACTCACTATTCCAGAAGGAAAACCTGCATTTAATGTTGAATAATCATTAGGTTAGCAACAAGAAAAGCGTTAATTCCAAATACGGCAAAAAAATTCTGCTCTATTTCATATACACCTAACTTCTTTCTGGAGATTATTGCTTCTCTTCTCACATGTTTTACTTCATATATATATGAAGTACATATGTGTGTGTGTGTATATATATATATATATGTATAAAGCAATTATATATATATATATGTACACACTTCCAATTCTGGAACTCCCTTTTCTTTTCTGCTTTTCTTTAGGACCAATAAATGGCATTTTCCAAGGTACCTTCTTTAGAGTCTCTTCTCAATTTTGAAATAACATCTGAATTTTTAGGCACCAGGCTTTATTAGTGAAGAATGGATAACATTCTCTTATTTTATCCTACTAATTAATTACCAATCGTAATTTCATATCTTGCTTTCCAGCCTGTTCCTCAGTTAGACTTGGGGATAATGAAGAAGTTTTCTAGGGGCATCTCAAAAATGACTTGGGACCAGACACATATGCTATTTGCAGCAGGTCCATACCTTGGCTGGTGATAAAAACTTCCCTTCCAAGAGTTCCTGGCAGTATAGGATTTAACCATCTGCTGTAAAACTTGCCTGACAAATATCTTAAATGTTTACATTTTGATGTTATGTCATTAATTTAATGGAATAGACATCATTCATTACAGTCTTTCTCCCTATATGTATTCTAAAAATTACTAAATTTCTTGTAGATACACAATATTCCAGGATCTCCACGCATCTCAGATAATAGTTTATATATTCATTCCATTAATGTCTAACACAGTGATTTAGGAATACCAAGCACTCAACAAATACTTGACTGAATAAAGAAAATGCATGAGTTAATGCATGCATCCATGAATGAATAAATAAATTAGATGATCAAATAATTATTCTGGTGTTTTCTTCTCTAACTCTCAAATCTCCACCCTCTCTCCATTGGCTACTCTGCCCAACTTTTCCCCATCCTAAATCAGCCTGCCTCTCTGCATTAAACCCTGACTTACATCTCTCCTTCCAGTCACCTGCAAACTTTTAAAAAGTATAGTCTAACCTTACTGCCTGCACTTACTTTCCTGCTTACTCCTTGATCACTCCAGTTCTTTCAGCTCCACTCTGCAGAAATGGCGATCTTGGGGGAGATACACAGCATCTCAGTCACTAAGTTCCATGACCCCTGTTGAATCCACTTTCAAACAGAATTTGCACTTCACTCCACCTTGTTGAACGCTCAGTCATTATTAAAACTCTGCTCTGGAGGCCCCTCACATTCTATCCTGGTTCTCGTACAGTTGTGATTTGGTTATTTTTGTTCATGGTCTTTTCCTTGGTCCCTCTTTAATACTGTGTTTGGCCTTGGATTTCTCCTTCCTATTCTGTAATCTCTTCCTGGATATACCTTGCTATGTTATACTTAATTCCCAAGGTCTATAGGTATATCCAAACTTATGAAGACCTTTCTCACACATGATGTAAAAATCCCTACTGTCCCTGTTCTTCAGAAGATTTATGCAAATATTTAAAGTTTTGTGCAACAGCTGAGAAAGCTGGTATCCTTAAAGCTTATTATTTATTTGTTTATTTATTTTGGAGGATGGCTACCTCTACTTGTAATCCTCTAGGCTTTAATGAATTACAAGAATATAATCTATATGTTACTAATTGCTAGTACCAAATTTTTTTCAGGAAGTAAGAGAAAACACAGATTATCAGGCCATCTTCTTTTAAGAATGGAGATTGCAAACTTAACCAACTTCTGGGAAGTGTAAGATTTCCTTTTCTCTCCAGTAACACCCTTGCCGGAAAATGCTAAACTCTTGGTCTCACGTGCACACACTGAATTAGATACATTCTAGGCCACCAGGAAACTCAGCTCACATTCGATACACTAAGTACTAACTCACTTGGATTATTATTGCAAACACTCAGAAGTCTCTGCTGTGAAGAGGCGGTACGTGGTTGCCGGTGAACCAAAGTCTTAGCTTTGGGGTAGATAAAACGGATGAGACACTTCTTTAGCAATATGCCCTTCTATGGGCATTGTTCTTCGTATGGGCAGTGTTTTGTGTTTACGGATTTGCATCAGGTTATCTGTGTGTCTGTGTATCTGTGGAGCTAAGGAACAGCTGTTGCCACTCCACCTGGTGTGTACATTCAAACTTATCTCAGACCGCACCACTCTCTGTTGTCCCCAGTACAGCCTGAATGTTAGTTGCCATTTATTATCACAGTTGCCTTTTTATTCTTATTGTAGGGAGGTATTTTCTTATATCCAAGCGTCTGTTAAAAGAATATCCCCATGAAACACAGAAAGTACTATATCTTGTGGTACATTTTTGGGGAACGCCTGAAAATTATTTCTCACTTAATATGCAAGCGGAATGCATCTCTGTCAGGTTTATTGTTCTAGTTGTATATTTTGAGTATAGTAGGCTTCACTCATTAATGTTTCCTCTTGTGGCCCATGTTGGCTTTTGATTTGTCATTTCTTAGCGTCCTCTTCATTTGTTTACCCTCAGCATCCTGTAAATGCTGCTAAATAAGTGATTTTTAGTGGTTGCCATATTCACATTGTATTTCAATGTGTAATGATGATTTTTATACTTGTTATAAAAATATTAACGATTAAAACAAACAGATAAAGTGAAATTATATACAAGGTTCATTCGAAAGATTAACATAGAAAAATCAGGTAGAAGAACCTGAAGGGATCATCTGCTTCAGCTTGCTGCCTTCCTGCAGGTTTAGTGATGAACAGTAACAGTCAACAGCAACAGCAACAATATAGCAGCATCTCTGTAGTTTTGGGTTTTTTTTTCAGGTTACAAAATGCTTTCGCATGCATCTTATGAAATTACGGGAGGTCCAGAAACGCTGATGTAGCCTATTTTCCTCCATCTTAAAATATTACAAAAAGAAGACCTAGCAAGGGAGGACCTATGGGTAGGCCAGACATAGAGGAAATGGGAAATCCCAGCTGGGCCGCTGATCCCACTGGTAACAGCATTTTCTGCCTGACAGAATGTGAGAATACAGTTCAGTGTCTCAGAAGTCTAATATTGGGGTAGAAGGTGTGTGATGTTGCCTCATGTTGGCAGTAACCATGTCTATTTCATTTTCCATTTTCTCACATCTGCACTGTGAAGTCACCACTTCACTTGGTGTTTTTTGTGAGTACAGGAGGGTAGGGTTTTGAAAATCTTTAAGTTTTACAGTATCTAAATTTCCAAGCTATAAAGCATCTAAAAAGTTTCCTGAAAATACACTGAGCGGTTATTTTCGTTAGGTAATACTTCCTACAGGGAACCGATATGAGAATTCATTTGTTTACATGAAGATAGATAGACAGATGGGTGATAAAGATTAAGCCCTTATTGTGTGTATAACACCTGTTTCATACTATGGAGGAATGAAAGAAATATAAGAGGAAATTGATTGAAAAGAACAGATATACGCTACCTTCTACTTTATATGCTCACCTATCTTCATGTGTTCATAGGGGTGAGAAATCTCATAGGTCTGGATGCTCACGAAAAGAAAGAACAGAAGAGAGAAGAGTGAGAGGGAATTCTCAGAGTGGGGAGGCACATTGATTGTGAAGATAAAGACTGTGGGATGTTTAATTGGAACATCTTATCACAAAGAGACTGGCAAAGGTGGCAGCTAGCACCTTGATACTTCAAAAAAATAGATTCATTTGCCTATGGTGGAAGGATATTTCTCTCAAAAAGTAATTCAGTGATGCATTTTTTGGTTCCTTTTTGTAGATGTTATGCTTCTTACTGAAACAATGATTGATGCTAATAACTATTTGAATGCCAGATGCGTGTGCCTTTTGTGCCCTTCCCAGGAACCACAGTCATCCCTTCGTGACTTTGCTATGTCATGGTCAACCACTTCAGCCTCAGTTAGACATGATCTGTCCAGTGGATTTAGGGGTTACAATTCAATGTGGGATTTGAATTGTAATCGTCCATCACAGTGAAAAACTGTTAGTTCTAATCAATCTGTCTTTATTACCATTTTCATCATAATTCTCACTGCTCTGTTTTTATATAAGGTTGCCATTACCACCTGGAGCTTTTATGACCATTTTCATCATAATTCTCACTGCTCTGTTTTTATATAAGGTTGCCATTACCACCTGGAGCTTTTTCAGGACTCTGGAAGAATCAGGAAGCATTCAAGCATTTATACTTTGAAAAATTTCCTGTAAGAACTTTATTGTACTTTTTTTTTTAAATCATCTTACACACTTCTCTATAGTTCTTGCCTATTAAGTTGAGTGGCTGGCTTTTAGAATCATGGATCACAAAGCAACTTTTAAAGGTTATTTGGACCAGTTTCCAGATCTCAGGGATAAGAATGCCCAAACCTCAAATGTCTAAATAAGTCATTTTAATATTTTTTATCAACCTCTGGACGTAGGAATTTCTCCGTTTCTCTTAGCAGCTTTTTCTGAAACGTAACAGCCTTTCATATCAAGAAAGGTTTTGTTAAGTTAAAACTTCTGGGGACTTCCTGTATGACTTCTTACATTGGATTCCTCTGCACAGACTGAGAGCATCTGATCAGAACTGGGCACTGTCATTAGGACCTCTTTACCTCCTCTCCCCCGGTTATGTGAGCAAAATTTGTTCTGTTTGCCAGAAGTTGTATTTTTTTAAATCCCTTTAGCTATTACTGACATTCTTTCCTTAGTGTCCTCTGAGTTCTTTATTTTATAATACAGATACAGGATAGAGACAGTGTTCTCAACGCCTAACCTCCAGTGCTCTGGATAACAAACAGTATCTTTCTGTGTTCTGTTTTATCATTGACCTATTACTCTGTGGTTTGTGTTTATAACAGCACATAATTGATAATACGCGAAAGGGTCCCACTATCATCTTTCTGCTGTTTCTTCGCTTCTATTTCTTTCCCTGAGAGAGATACCTGGTCCTCAGTTTACACTGGGTAAAAAAGAATGAATGATTAGAATTTCATTTTAAAAAAAAGGTGAGTCTATTTAGCATTTTTGTGAAGGACAGCTAACCTAATCAACTAGACAAATGACGAGAATTAAAATAGCGTCCTTTAGAAAGACATCTCAGGGTTAAATGACCTCAGTAGCCAAGATTAAACATGCCCCAAGGGACTGTGGCAGAGAAGATTTGTCAGTAGAGTTGACTCCAATCAGCCCAATCTATCTGCCTGATGGGCCGCAGTCAAATCACCAGAATACTGATGTGATTAATTATAACCTGACAGTGGTTCATAATATGTGCATGTGGTTTTCAGCATGACCACCTTTAACACTGAAAGCTCCTTCAAAGCCCCATAAACCATAGTTTACGATTAAACTATATGTAGTGAATCTATACTCTTGTCTTGTTACCCTGACCTCAACCCTTTCATCTAAGGACTTAATAACAGCACAGAAGGGTTCTATAACTTGCTCCCAGTTTAGAAGTAACAGAGCTGACATTTGGACCCATATATTCTGGCTCCAGAGCCCATGTCTTTACTTTACTCTCTGATAGTAATTGCAGTAAGAGCTGCCAGTTATTCAGGGCTCATGATGTGCCAGGGTCTGCCCTTTTTAGATGCTCCATCTCATGTATGCTTCTCACAGCCTTATAAGGTATGGTCCATTACCCTATTTAACAGATGAGCATGCTGAGTCTTAGGTAGAAACACAAATAGTGACTCACCTGGATTTGTCCTGAAGCCCATGCTTGTAATACAGGTATTAATGTAACTCAGAAGCATTAGGGGAAGTAATATTTATTTCTTTCTACTTCTTATTCTTCTTGATTTTTCATTCTATTGTGATAGCTGGACCAGTGAAGATGTACTGCTACTCTTGAGTCGATAAAAAAAAATGAAATTTTATACTTACTATTTAACTATATTTCACTGAGGCTGCAGTGCAATCCAAATCTATGTTAACAAACTAGTGGTCTATTTTGTAATTATTCATAGAGAGCTTTAATGCTTTTAAAATTTAACACAATTAAAGAAGAAATTTATCAGAGAACTACTTCATAATACCAAAGTATACTGGAAATATTGAGCTATTACTTCTCCATTAAAAGGAAGAAATTGGGTTCATAAGCTTTACAACTCTCAGTTCAAACACTTAACGTGAACATATATAAGAACACTTTTATTCTTGGCTGTTAGGGGAGCAGAGAGATTCTAGTAGGCTTTCAAAATCAAAAATAATTTAATTCCATAGGCTAGTTATGAAAAAAATTCAAATGAATACAGTAAACCTATTTCTATCACATTTTATATTTTACCAAGCTTAAAAATGATTACATTACCTAATACTACATGCTAATCAGACATTATTTATTCTTATTTTCAGGGATACTATGACACCATGGATGCTGGTTACATGGATGAAGAAGGTTACATATATGTTATGTCTCGAGTTGATGACGTGATAAATGTTGCAGGTCACAGGATTTCTGCAGGTGCCATTGAAGAGGTATTGATGACTATTGGTCTTTTATTCCAGGTAGTATTTAGGGACAGAACTGAGCTGAAGTCAATATTGAGGTTGTCAATATTGAGGTTAAGTCATTCCACTTGGAAAATTTCCAGACCCTTCCTTTGAAGCATAGGCTCGGTTGGTCACTCTGGTATTTCTCTCACCTCACTTTCTCTCCTGTGGATTTTCCTGTTCTCCAGATTCCCCGATTCCTGCCTGAGTGGTAGAGAGGAATTTTAAGCACTTACATATATTTGTAATTTATGGGAGAGTCTATATACATTTGCTTCTTGATCCTTGCTACTTGATTGCTTCTAGCTTCTTGATTTGCACCTGTTGATAGCCAGGTATACATATAGTCTTTACTGGGTGTGTGATTTAAACATTTTATTGTACTCTTAAATCCTGAGAATTTTCTTCCAATGTAAATTACACAAAGTCCCCAGAAGAGTATTTTAAAATGTTTTCAATTTTTTTTACCTTAAAATAGAGTAAAATCCTCCTTTTTATTGTATAATACTATGAGTTTTTTACTTATAGTATAGATTCTTGTAGCCATCACCAACAACCAGGATGCAGAAAAATTTCAACACTGCCCAAGAATTTCCCCATAATGTCACCTTTTTATTCTGACCTTCCCCACCCCTTACCCCTGGGAACCACTAATTTTTTTTTGCTGTTCCTATGTTTTTTTGTTCCTATGTTCTAGAATCTCATATAAATGGAGTAATACAGTATGTAACCTTTGGAGACTGGGCTATTTCATTTAGGAAAGTGCGTTTGAGAGCCATTCAAGTTGTGTGTATGTCGATTATTTGTCCTTTTATGTTGCTGTGCAGTATTCCACTGTGTGGATGTACTAACCCATTTATGTTTCCTTTACCCATTAGAGGATATTTTAAGTGCTTCTAGTTTGAGGCAGTTATAAATAATGCTGCCATATACATTCAAGTTCAGGTTTTTGTGCAAAAATTAGTTTTCATTTCTCTAGGATAAATGCCTGTAGTGAGTCTGCTGGGTTACATGTTAAGTGTATGTTTCGGCTTATAAGAAACTACCAAACTGTTCTCTAGAGCGGCTGTGCCATTTTATATTCCCACCCATAGTGTCTGAGGGGGTCTGTTTCTTCCCATCTTCATTAGTACTCAGAACTGCCATTGTTCTTTATTTAAATCATTCTAATAGATGTGTAAAGGTATCTCATTGTGCTTTGAATTTGATTGTCTGTAATGACTAAAATGTTGGAAACCTTTCCTTGTGTTTATTGGCCATCAGTGTTCTTCTCTGTCATTAAAATCTTCTGCCCATCTTTTTAAAAATTGGGTGGTTTTTCTTATTGTTCAGTTTTGAGAGTTTTTAAGGTATTCTGGATACAAGTCCTTTGTTTGATATGCAGTTTGAAGATATGTATTTTTTTCCTGTCTGTGACTGGTCTTTCTATTCTCTTAAAAGTGCTCTTAATAGAGCAAAAGTGTGTTTCATATTGATGAAGTCTAATTCAGCATTTTTTTCTTTTATAGATGATGATGTTTATCGAAGAACTCTTTCCTAACCCAAGGTCATACTTTCTTCTTTGTTTTCACCTAAAATTTTATAGTTTTACATTTTATATCAATTTACATTTACATTTTGAGGGTTTTTTTTGTATATAGTGCAAGATATAGGTTGAGGATTTTTTTTTTAATGTGGATGCCAATTCTTCCATGTGTTATATGTTGCAAAGACTGGACTTTCTCCATTGAATTGCCTTTGCACCTTTGTAAAAAATTAGCTGACAGTATTTGAGTGGGCCTATTTCTAGAGTATCTCTTGTTTTATTGATCTGTGTGTTTATCTTTTCACCAATACTATTCTGTCTTGATACTTTATAGAGTGTCTTAGAGTTGAATAGTGTCCACTATTTTCAAAATCGCTCCACTTTTCAAAAATCGTGTGGATATTCTGTTCCTTTACTTTTCCATATATATTTTAGAATGAGCTTTTCTATAGTTAAAATAAATCCTGCATGGATTCTGATTGGGATTGTGTTAAATCTATAGATGGATTTGAGAAAAATTGATATCTGGACTATACTGAATTGTCCAATTCATGAACTTTGTATGTCTTTGCATTTATTTAGGTCTTTTTTGATATGTTTCACTGACATTTTATACTTTTTAGTATGCAGATTCTGAACAAATTTTTTTTTTTTAATTTATTATTTTATACAGCAGGTTCTTATTAGTTATCCATTTTATACATATTAGTATATACATGTCAATCCCAATCTCCCAATTCATCTCACCACCACCACCCCACCCCACCCCCGCCGCCGCTTTCCCCCCTTGGTGTCCATACATTTGTTCTCTACATCTGTGTCTCTATTTCTGCTCTGCAAACCGGTTCATCTGTACCATTTTTCTAGGTTCCACATATATGCGTTAATATACGATATTTGTTTTTCTCTTTCTGACTTACTTCACTCTGTATGACAGTCTCTAGATTCATCCATGTCTCTACAAATGATCCAATTTCTGAACATATTTTCTTAATTTATACCTAAGTATTTAGTTTTCTGAGCTATTGTAAATAGAATTTTTTTTTAGTTTTGGTTTCCAAATTTTCATTGCTAGTGGATATAGAACTGCTATTGACTTTTATGAACTGATATGTATCTTATGATCTTGTTAAATTCATTTACTAGTTCTAAGAGTTGTGTGTATATGTGTGTGTTTGTATTTCTTGGGATTTCCTGTGTGGACAATCATGCTGTCTGTGAATAGAGATAGTTTTATTGCTTCCTTTCCAATCTGAATATTTTTTCTTTCTCTCTCTTGCCTTTTTGAACTGGTCAGAACCTCCACTATGATACTGAGTAAGAGAGATGAGAGCGGTTACCTTCGCCTTGTTCCTGATCTTAGGGTAAAAGCATTCAATATCTTACCATTAAGAATGACGTTACCTGGAGATGTTTCTGTAGATGGCCTTTATCAGATGAGGAAGTTTCCTTCTATTACTAATTTGCTGGGGTTTTTTCTTTCTTTTTTTTTTTTATCTTGAAAGAATGTTAAATTTTATCAAATGCTTTATCTGCTTCTATTGATATGATTGTGTGGGTTTTCTTTTTAAGCCTGTTAATATGGTGAATCACATTAATTAATTTTCAACTGTTGAACCAGCTTTGCATTGCTTAGGATATACTTCACTTAGTTGCAATGTATTATTGTTTAATATATTGATTTTTTTTAATTTATAGTAATTTTTGCTGATCGGAAGTTGGCTTTGTGTGGTAATCATGTTTTTAATAGTGTTTGTATCATTTATCTTTTTCCATCCTTTCCTTTTTAATATACCTAGATCATTATGTTTCCTGTGGCCTTTTTGTAGATAACATAGTTGGGTCTTGTTCTTATTTTAATCCAGTTTTACAATTTCTATCTTTTAACTGGTGTTTTTAAGACCATTAACATTTAACTTAAGTATTGATATATTTATGTCTCCAAGTTTATTATTGGTTTCCTTCTTGCCTTTTCTCTTTTTTATTTCCCTCATGTTACATTTTCTCCCTTCTTTTAAGTCATTTGGTTCTTTTTTTGTAGCTTCTATTTCTTTGCTGAGAACTTCTCCATTCATTCCAAGGGTGCTTGCCCATACTTTCTGGGCCACAGTTACTGTGAAGTTGTTAATATTTATCTTTGTTAATTTTATCCTAAATGTGCAAATGAGGCATTCTTTGTCAAAGACAGATTTCTTAGTAATAAGTGTGTCATCACTTTCTTACTCCCGGTCTTATCCCTAGGTGACCCAACAAGAGCCGATGGGAAATTTCCCTACATAAGTAGCCAGCCACACCATAGATGAGAAATAAGGAAAATTATTTTTCTCTGCTTATAAAGAGGAAGGAGGCAGCTATCTTTCCCCCTCCTAAAGAGGTCTCCTTGGACACATAATAGCCTGAATCCAAACTCCAGTTCTTTGATATGTACATAACATCTCTCCAGGAGGCAGATAGCCCTGTGTGTCTCAACTTTTACAACCTAGAAATGTTTCCAACTTCTAAGCCTTCATCTTTTTGACATGTAAATACCAAGGAAGATAGTGAGTGGGCCAGTCTCCCCAGCACCTTATGAGTTTAACCTAGGGATCTAGTCTAGGATGTAAGCATTTTGCCCACCCAGGGAAATTAGAAAATTTTATTATCCTTTCATATCAGAGCAATTATCTAAACAAACAGCTATAGATCAAATTCTCAAGGTATTTGAAGAGTCTTAGGAGGCTAGGGTTTTTTATAGGGCCAATGAGGAAATCTGGAAAAGTTTTATTCCCCTACAGATATAATAGCTACATTAAAATCTTTATCTGATATTTGTAATATTTGGATTGGGGTTTGGCATTTGTTGATTATCTTTTTTAAAGGAGTGTTTAGGTTTTCCTAATTCTTTTCATGTCCAGTAATTTTACATTTTATATTTTGACTATTACTTTATGAGAGTTTGGATCCTTTGAAAATCATCTGGATTTTTGTTCTTGTGATTGTTTATTTTAGCAGATGGTCAAGCCATTTAAGATCATACCACACGTCCTTACCCACTTTCTGTGGATTGTGGTTCCAATGTCAATTTTGTTTTCAAAGCCTTTACAGTGCTATTCTAGTACATCTCACTGTGTCTCTCTCCCAGAGGCCAATCTGAAACTCAAGTAAAGTGCTCAAAATCTGTGCTATGCTGATTCTGGTTGGATTCATGCATATACAACTTTACAGTAGGCTCAGGACATCATACTCAGATTTAAAATATCCCTTTTTCTAGCTCCTTTCTCTCCACGATCTACTCTTCACTTTTTGATTCCCAGGGCTCCCCCTTACTGCTCTTCTCGGTATAAAGTCAGGGCTTCAGCCTCCCCGTACTCCTGCTGGGGTTCAGTCCTGCAAGGTCTACCTACATAGCGTCCCTGGGGAGAGGAAGGGACTCTGTCTCTTTGTTAGCACTTGCCTGGTATAGGGCAGAGCTAGTCAACAGGGATCAACTCTCAGGAACTGGATGGCTGCTGGTGGGGAGGACAAGTGGTACTGAATCTTTCCTGGCTCTCTTGGTGTAAGATGGGGGAGTCCCCAGTGCTCCATCCCCAGGATCTGCTGCACAGTGATAGTGGAGAAGGGAGAGGACACAGCTTTTTGGCTGCATTCACCTGGTGAAAGGTGTGAAGAGTCAACAAGGTGGTTACAGCTCTGTAGGAAGGAAGAGGGACACTGCTTCTTCATTGGTGTCCATCTGGAGTAGGGACAATAAAATCAAAATGATTCTGTTTCCCAGCTCCTCTGCTCCTTTTCCTGGACCTCTAGGTGGACACAGCAGGCATTTCTTAGGGCTTTTTCTGTCTGTACTTATTGACAGTTCCACATTTTTGACTGATATAGAACCCAGGCCAGAATATATAGGAGGCAAAATCAACAAACCAATGAACCATAACAACAATGAAAACCAAAAACTTCTAAACAAGCAAAAAACAAGGGACTCACTATCAGGTTGTCTCTCAAGTTCTGATAGAGTCTTCTGGTATGATTTTTTTTTTTTTTGCGGTACGCGGGCCTCTCACTGTTGTGGCCTCTCCCTTTGCGGAGCACAGGCTCCGGACGCACAGGCTCAGTGGCCATGGCTCACGGGCCCAGCCGCTCCGTGGCATGTGGGATCTTCCCGGACCGGGGCACGAACCCGTGTCCCCTGCATCGGCAAGCGGACTCTCAACCACTGCACCACCAGGGAAGCCCTTCTGGTATGAATTTTAGCCCAAAGTATTCCATCGCAATTAGTGGAAGTGATAAGATGGAATGTATTTACTCCATCTTTTCCAGAACCAAACCCAGAATAGTTTTCGAATGGAATGGGGCAAACTGCAGTTTAAATTAAAGAAAATGCTTAAAGCAGTATGACTGATAATGCAGTAGGATGAGAGTATGCAGAATCATAGTTCCCCTTTCTCTAATTAAAAAAATGGTCACTTTCTCAAAAGGTTGTACTTAACTTCAGCCCAAAATTAACACAACACTTCTTGTCATGTAGGCTTTTCTTTCTTAGTGACAGTCAATGTGATATTATTTGAGTAAAAGGAAATAATTTTATAAAATATTTTGGAACATGTGACTTTTATCTGCTGTTATAATATTGTTTTTAACTGAATTTTGTGATAACCTGAAATTGAAATTTATGCTTCATGTATTTTGGTGTGTTGACAAAAGGTGGTTCTGGCTTCAGGAACTTTTAATTTCTTGCTTATAGGAGATTACGTCCATTTCTGGCAGACTCAGCTAATCAAAATACAGAGATTACATATGCATAGCTCTTATTATCAGTCAAAATTCTTAGTTCTCTCTTTATTTTTAGAATGAAGAGTGCCAACCTATTCAAATATATATTGTGCTTTAATGTTTCTACTGACATGCTTCTCACTATATGTAACAGCAGAGTGAGGCAGGCAGAAGATAGGCAGTTAAAACAGCAAAATTGAAAAAACTGTGCCAGAATCCATGACATCTAACAGGAATTTTGTCCATGGGTCTTAGAGTGCTCATAGCATGTAACAGGACACCTCTCAGCCTTAAACCTTCTTGAAGTGAATGTCTCCCTTTATATGAATTAAATGATTAACTCTTTATTGTATATTTATGTCTAATAAGGAAATTAATATCTCAATTCTGGGTTGTCTTCTCCATGTTAGAATCTATTAGAGGGTTGAAAACCAACATTTTTACCGGCTTTTTCCCAGCTCCTTAGTAAAGTTGCTTAACAAATTGATAATATGTACATGAAATGTTCATATTAATGACAGCTTTTACTAAACTGCCCAAACCTTATTTTATATTTAAATGCTTTTCTGGGAGTCTTAATAATGAATGCTGGATTCCACTTTGATTTTTTGAAATAGGACTTGAGGGTCTTAAATCCATTGGGAATATTATTTATAGAAAATAAAAATAGACTGAATGTCTATTTATATACAGTGAAAATATCTGAGCTTTTTCAGTTTCCCAAAGTAACATTTGACAAATTTATCACCTTACATAAGACTAAATCAAACAGAAATTCTACTAAAATGACTACATCACAAACATTTCAGGAAGCACTATGTTCTTTTCTGTTCTCGACATAAGAAAATAGAGTCCTACAATGGCTTTTAGAAATTTAAGAGGACATTATCCTTGCATATCCCAATGCATGTGAGGGCCTTCTATAAATATCCAGTAATAACCAAATCTATTTGAACAGCTGATTAATCTTTGAAAGCCTACCATCTAGCTGGACAATTGGGACACTTAGGTGGAAGTTCAAGGTATTCTTAAGAAAAATGTGTCCTAAATCTGCTAGTTCAGGTCATGCGAGCTCAAGTTACTAGGAGTCAATGTGGTCCTTCTGCTTAGTTCTTTTTCACTGTTGTGGGCAGATCTTTTCATGCAGAGACATCTCCAGGGAACAAATTGGGCTCCCTGATTTCATTCTTCCACTTGTAGCTTAAGATTTAGTTTGTTAAATAATCCTACGGGTATCCTTGGAAACTTGGAAATCTGGTGTTAAAATACTACATTTAAAGCCTAGGGCAGTGTTCGCATACAGTTTTCCCTTTCGAAGGTTATTCTGACCAAAGCATCACTGTTTGTTTTTCAAGCTAGCTATTTTGTTCACTATTTTAGGAATAATTTCTTCAAGATTGAATATATTTCCATAAAGTGCATATTCAACAAAGATGCCATGCAATTTCATTTCTACCCAACATTAAATGACTGCTGGATGTAAATAGTTGTAAAATTGCTGAATATTTTCCTGGGCACTGATATGAATATTGATGAAGATGTGGAATCTGGCAGTTTCCTAGGTGACTCCACTGTCAGAGGAGGTAAAACAATATTCCTCCTCTTCCCATAGCAAAGACAATCTCCCTCTGCAGAGTGTATTTTACGAGGGTGCTTGATTTAAACTAATTTTTTCTAAAATTAAAATACTTAAAACATAATTAAGAAACCTGTATAATTTAGCCCACTAAAACCATAAAACCATTTAAATCAAATAAAATTTACACAAAAATGGCAGTACAGCAGAAACCAAGAATGACAGTTACTTGCCAGGCCTGTTACCATAACATTTATATGCTCACTTTGGGTGAAACAATTACCTTTTAAGTTGTGTCACTTTTTTTGGTACATGAATGCCAGTTAACCACAGATACTTCATGGATTTTATATGGAGGGAATACATGAATGTGGCTTTTGATTTCCGCTCCCCCCATAGGACATTTGGTGGGCTTCTGTCCCAGTATGTTGCCAAGATATATTTTGATGCTTTCCCTTCTCACAATTCAGTTGTTGAAATCATTATTTGGCATGCAAATACTGTTTGTGGAGCCAACACAGAAAGCTGCCTCTCTTCCTTTATGGCATCTTTTTAACACTGATAGAATAATATAATGTTTTATCCACTATAATGAACTTCATTTACAGATGGCACGGAATTCTGGAGAATGACATGTTTCTCACAGATTTTTAAGAATCATATCTTCAGTTGGCAAAAAATGGGAAACTTTGATATTATAAGGAATTGTGTTATATATTACTTCTGATTTTAAAATACTCTCTCTGCCCTTATAGAAAACCAGTCAGCGTTTTCCCATCCACTTCTAAAAACACTGAGACCAAGGATGGAAGTTAAAATAGCAAGGTGAAATCATGGCAGACTAGAAGTTTTGTTGTTCAATTTAGTTAAAATTATAGTCATACTGGTTAGGTGCAAAATATCTAGATGTATGATTTTTTTTTTTTACAGTGATTTAAATTGTAAAACTTCAAAAACTCAGGTATAGAAGCACCAGTGAACACTTTAATAAATGGGCTTTTGACCATTAAAACTCTGGTTAGCCAGGTAAAAGTATTTTTCTCTATTCATTAAGGGAATACTAAATAGGATTTAAAGGATTGAACCTACCAAGTCTGTGTCCTACCTGCTACAGAGAAGTTATTCTCTTCCACAGGCTGGTGACCGTCAAGACTAACTGCCCAAACAAAGCTCTGACAATAAAATGTGTCTCTACTCTCAACGTACAGACTGAAAAGAAAATAAGAACTTAACAAATGGGAAACATTTTGAGAGTTCACACTGAAGCAGTGAGGGAAGGTGGTATCGTATGGTCTATGTAGTATGTGTTTTGCAGAAGCTTTTGAGTCAGGACCAACTAAAGGAAAAAGGGCGTAGACACCTTTACCTCAGCAATGAAGTTAATAAAATATATAGTACAGAAATCATTTATCACGTACCATCCCGAGCACTGCAGGAGTCAAAAGCTATGTGGATGGCAGCCCTCACAACTGAATACTTCAAGGCTGATGCTCACCGTAGGATACGGGGCAATGTTGATTTGCATGCTTAATTAGGGGCAGTGTGAGATAGTCCACTGGGTTTGCACCAAACATTCTAGCAGTTCATTGAGTCTTCTAGGAGTTCAGAGAAGAGAAAGCTCATTTTCAGCTTGGATTACTTGTTTTTTTCCATAGAAAGTTTGGGATTTTTAGTGGCATGTCCCGGATTTTGTTGGTTTTTCTCTTCCCTCTCTGACTGTACCTTTATAGTGCAGTTTGTCAGCTTTTCCTTTTTCATACGTCCTTAGATGTTAAGAGTTCTTTAAGGCTTTCACCTTTTCTTCTCACTGCTTTCTCCCCAAATAATCTCATCCATGTGCATAGCTTTCATTGTCATCTATACATTAATGGCATTCAAATACACATTTTCAGATTAAGATTCTCCTCAGATCCAATTGCCTTGACTTGGAGGTCTGAAAGGTACTTCAAATGGAATATCTCCAAGATTTAATACATGATTTTTCCTCCCAAGCCTAGCCCTCACCAGCATTTTCTGGCTTAGAAAATGGCACCACTATCCAACCAGCTACTCAAGCCAAAAACCACAGAATCATCTTTAACCCCTTTGACTTCTTACTTCATATCCCATTTATCATCAAATTCTGTCCATTTTACCTCTAAAAACTCTGGAATCTTTTTATACCCACTACTATAACCTTAGTCTACTATTGTAGCCTCTCTGGGTGTTTCCCTGGGTAAACTATGACACCCATCTTCAACAATCCTCTATTTATTCTTCACAATGAACCAAAGTAAGTTTTTGTTTTTCAAAATCCACTCTGAAGTGAAAGTAGCCAATCTGTAAAGGCTCCATATGTAGGATTCCAACTATATTAACATTCTGGAAAAGAACTCTGGAGACAGTAAAAAAGATCAGTGGCTGCCAGGAGTTATTGGAAGGTGAGGGATGAATAGGCAGAGCACAGTGGATTTTTAGGGCAGTGAATCTACTCTGTAAAATACTGTAATCATGGATCCGTGCTGTAAAACCCATAGCGTGTACAACACCAAGAGTGAAGTCTAACGTGAACTGTGGAGTAGAGTGATGTGTCAGTGTTGGCTCAGCAGTTGTAACTCTACTGCTCTGGTGAGGGATTTTGATGGTGTGGAGGCTGTGTGTGAATGGGAGCAGGGGTTATATGGGAAAAACGTACTTTCTGCTGCTCCATTTTGCTGTGAATCTAGAACTATTCTGAAAAAATAAAGTCTGTTAAAAAATCCATTCTGATCTTGCATCGCCTCCTTACCTCCTGAAAGTGCTTTATTACCTTCCAATGCTACTAAAATAGTTGGAAGCCCTTCACATTCACAGCCCTTTTCTATCTCTGTAGCTTCATTTCCTCTTACACCATTCTCACTTTTGCTCTCTGCTTTCCAGCCACACTGGTCCCTTTTAGATTTGAATGGTAGAAGCCCATGCTTCCACAGGGCTTTTGCCCCTCCCCTGTATGCAAGGGTCCTTGCATACAGACCCTTTAGACCTGAGCTCATCCTGAGTCACTTCCTAAGGGAAGGCTTCTCTGAGATTCATATTCTTCTGCCACGTTGGTTGCTTTGGTTCTATCTCTCATTTAGAAATCCAAGTTATTTCCCCAAAGATTGTACCACTTTACATCTAGACATTCACAGTAATTAAATATTCATGATTATTTATTAACATCACCCTTTGCTACTAGACTGTAAGCACCGTGAGACAGTACCCAGCTTATTTTTGCTCACCACCAAGTCTACTGCAATATAGGAGGTTGGAGGATAGGAGGTATTAGTAAATGTTTGTTGACTGAATGCATGGAGGAAAGAATGAGGACTGCCAAACTTGCCCTTGGTTACAAGTTTGCTCACTGTTTTCTCCAGCCATAGGGGTTTGGAGTCACTGAAATATACATTAATCTCTCAGAAAAGAACTTTTTGAACATTCATTTTTAAAAGTCCCATCACAGCAGATTTTTTTTTTTTTCTTAATCCTAAGCTTCTGTATTTCATGTGGTTACTCTATTCTCTGAGTTCTTGTGATTCCAGATAGAAATTTGCTTTGCTCTTTAAGGCATTTAGAGCTTAGGGTGAACAATATGAAAATGGTTGGTCAACAGTGGTGATTATCTGATGTCAGGGCTTCACTCCACGTGCAGCCTTTCCTCCACATCTTGGAAAATCCTCTCTGGATGGGTGGTCACTCAAGAAGAGAAGTGTGCTCTGTTCATTGCTCAGTAACAGAGGTGGAAATAAAATCATTTATTTTTTAAAATTTTATTTTATTTACTTATTGGCTGTGCCATGCGGCATGTGGGATCTTAGTTCCCCAACCAGGGATCACATCGGTGCCTCCTGCAGCAGAAGTGCAGAGTCTTAACCACTGGACCGCCAGGGAAGTCCCAAATCACTGTTTATTGATGGGGCTGCCTTGGGTTTCTCTGGAAGGTGTCCTCATGGTAGCCAGCGCTGAAGCCAAAACACCATGAGGCCATCTGTTTTCCGAGGCTCATTGCAATTTGTTCCCAAGTGGTATCACTGCATAGTTTCCCAGACTTCATTAATAAACAATTGAGATGAAGAAATCATTCCCTTACTTTCCAGGTAAGCTAAGCAGTTTGTCTTAATTGCTTAGTCAGCCTTTACTGAGTGACTACCTGGGGATCCTAACCAATCACCTCAGTAATAGTGATGTGAATGGTGAATTGGTAGTAATTTTCACAGAGGTAGCTATGGGTTTTTAAGTTATCTGATGTGTACTATTTTCCCCAATTGAAATTATAAATATTGCATATATATGTGTATAGATATTCTAAATGAATGCTTGTTTTAAATTACAGTCTGTCCTTTCCCATGGCACTGTGGCCGACTGCGCTGTTGTTGGCAAGGAAGACCCTTTGAAGGGTCATGTCCCGTTAGCACTCTGCGTGCTGAAGAAAGGTGAGAGGTCTTTCTCCTCCCCGACTGCTGGGGCCCTGAATGATTAAAGTTAATTCAGAGCTTACCATCTGAACTTTCTCCCTAGATATAAATACAACAGAGGAACAAGTCTTAGAAGAAATTGTGAAACATGTTAGACAGAGCATTGGCCCCGTGGCTGCTTTTCGAAAAGCGGTGTTTGTGAAACAGTTACCCAAAACCAGATCTGGCAAAATTCCCCGCTCAGCTCTGTCTGCCCTTGTCAATGGCAAGCCATATAAGGTAAATTATCAAGGATGTTGAGTGCTTGGTTTTGAAATGTTTTCCCCCACTTCTTTGGTGTCAACTAAGATCTTTCAATGGTTCTCAAGCATGAATTATATCCCTAAAAAACACGTAACAGTACTTTTTTTTAATAATACGGGGGAAAAATTACATAGCCATTCTCTCTGTAGGAATGAGGGTTTTGGAGAGAAACACAGATTAATTAAGACCATACACTTTTGATTATAAGAACCAGTATGTGAAAATATTTTACTGTTAGTAAATATGTCAAATTCAAACTTGTGGAAACTCAATCTTATTAAATTAAGGATAAATTTTCCTTCATTGCCGTCATTAGTGACTAATAGTGAGTGAGAGGCTGGCTATAGATATTTTGAAAATTCTAATTGATATATATGCTCATTATTTTTCCTGTTTTGAGTGAAAATTATTTTAGGTAATTTAGGCTGATTCAAGCATATGCATTCTTTTAATTTTTGTGCATACTATACATGCACAAATATATGTATTTTTAATCATCAAGATCTAATAAAAAGTGATGCAACAGTAAGGAGTGGTTGTATGGGCAAATGCCAAAAAAAAAAATGCTTTCTATAGATGCTCATTGAAAGGCCCATAAAAGAAAGTACCATCTAGGACCAATAGTTTTGCTAACTGAACAGTTTATTTTACTATAGATACATTTTAAAATATTGAGTTCAAAGTTCCCTGTTTTTGAACCTTTCCATATGAGTATGATAAGATAATGGGGAATACAAGATTGCATATAATTGTTTAATTGTATAGAATGGAGGGTTCAATGAAGCACCTTCATCTGGCTCTAATTTTCTTTCCAGGTATCTCCTACAATTGAAGACCCCAGCATTTTTGGGCACATAGAAGAAATGCTGAAGCAGGCATTATGACTTTTTTTTCTTTTTTTGTCACTTTTCTAATTGGAGTTAGATTTTGGAATTATTTCCCAGAAATAAATATTTAAATAGAAATTACATGCAAACTGAAATGTAAATTGTAGAGCTTGGTCTAAAAACAATGTACGTGAAAACTAGTAAAAGGCCTTCTGTTTGATTAGCCCAATTAGCACTGTTACTGGTTACCTGTAACATAGCTCATTATAGATTTTCCAGAACTTTGATTTAAGAAAAATATATCTGACATACGATTTATAAAAATTGTACCCCCCAAAAAAACATTTTAATTGAAAGTGACACTAATATCGAGCCACTTGCTGAAATTAGGACTCTGCAGCTTTGACCCAAGACCTAAAACTCAAGTGAAGTCAGAAAACAATTATAATTTTCTTATAGAAATTCTGAATATTTTCTAATATTCTTGAGATGCCCACATGCATGGTTATTTTAAATGAAATGGATGAAATGGGAAGTTTTAGGTAATCATCTAGACATGATTTTCTAAGTAGGAGAATCTGTCTAGTCACATATTTCCTGAGGGAAGGCTGGGTACCAACCAAGGTACAGCTCTCTTCAATCCTTTGTTACTTAGTCAAGGGGAATCACAGGCTGGCAGAGAGCATAGAGGTCAATTAATCCAATCTCTTTGTCATGGAGATGAGGGCTCTTTAGCTGACTGTATACTCTTAATGATTCCAGCTTCTTTTGGAAACAAGGAAATGTGTAGAAATGGGGAAACTGGCAAGGAAAGCTCTTAAGGAAGAAATGTAAAAGTTTTTACATTAGCTAAAAACCGGGAGGAGTTTTAAGAGCAACCAAAAATCCAGATTTTATGTGAAATCTCTAATTTTTAAATAACTCACTAAAAAAAAAAAAAATTGTCATATCCAAAGCACATCTTTCCATTTAAGCTTCTGTAAAACTATTGAGCATTAAAAAAATAACTGAAAATTAGTCTTTGTTAATAAGCATATGATAATGTGCCAATTATCCAGAGTAGGTAGATATAGATAATTACTGATTTGGTTTACTTAGGGCTCTACATGAGATCAGTTATCAAAGAATATATTTAAACTCAAAAAATACCATACCCATGTCTTGACGGTTCTTAAAGTATTCCTCAGTCTTTCAGTCCATCAGGAACATTATTTTTAAGAGCAACTGTCTTAACATATAGTCTGGTAACATATCACGAAATATATATGAGAGATAATAGATAAGAGCTTATTGTTTGTTTCATAAAAATTGCTTACAACTTGTATAAAGACATTCTGAAAATGTGAGGATTTTTTGGACTGTAGCCTATAAGATAAATGGCTTCTCAAAGTAAATTGTTATTTGCTAAAATTGGCTTTTTGATTGTTACACCTGAAAAAATACATTTATCTAACTATTCCTTTTAATTATTTTAGCAGACTGAGTTAAACTAATTAGATAGATATTCAACTTATAATTTGAAGTTGTTGGGTTCCTTAAACTGTCTCTTCTCTTGAGTACATTTTATCTTATCACAACTGTAATCTTACACTTTTTAATGTCTTAGAATTAAGATGTATTACCTTCTTTTTTCATATAAAATTCAGTTAATTTGAAATGGCAAATTGTTTAGGCGATTGTGTATCATAGTTCATCTGCAAGGTATAAACCCAGGCATATTCAAGAATTGTGTTAACGATTACATCTTTGATCCTCTTGCACATTTTTCGTGGTAATCAATCTGAGAGACACTTCAGCAAGCAGGCTTGGGTTATTTTCCTGTTGAGTGGGATTGGAAAACAGTGCACAAGACCGGGGAAGTGGTGTTTTCTTGTATCTGGTTAAAGAAAGTGATCTCCTTTGCAGGGTCAGAGAAAGTACTGTTCCTCTCACAAGACTGAATGTGGGACAAGAAAGATACAGTCATCAGATTGCTTAAATTTTGGAAGAAAAAAAGGAATTTTCTATTTTAATACTTACCATAAGGTACTTTCACTCAATAGTACTTAAAATATTTTGAATTAAATGTCTTTAAAAATAACAATATAATGTTACTAAAAAATGTAATTTGCTGAAATAAATTCTGCATGATCTTCTTTTGGTAGTTGCATAGAATTTTTTTACTGTAAGGTATTAAAATTAAAATGTAAATATTTTATTTTAAAATCTATAGAAAAGTGCCAATTAATTGATTTTGCCTGTGAAAATGTACTAAGTGTATACAAATGAGAACTGCTTTACATTTAAAAGCAGTTTTATTTATATAAAATTATATTTGTAAAGGCTCTGATTATTAAAAATATGAAAATTCATAATGTTGATAGTTAAAAGGAAGAAAACCAAGGTTCTAAGCTTAATCCATGAAATGGGTTTTAGAATCTGGCAAAATGATCTTATACATCGAAGAATATTTTATGGTTTTTGAGGCAAGTAACTGGATCTTTTATATCCCTGTATGTTAGTCTATTTTAAATGGTTAATATCTCTTATTAGGTGATCTCTTAAAGGGGAAGAACTGTTTATGCAATTAAGTTGTGCAGAACAGTAGATACAAATCTAGTTTGTATTATTATGATACCATAGTTTCTATATTATATTTCATTTCTGTAAGTCAAGATCCCCATATTCAGACGAACTTAAAAAGCTCTTTCCCATTGTTTCTAATCAGGCAACGTTTTTAGAAAATTTAAAATCACTTTCATAAGCAAGTTTAGTGCTCCCTCTTGTGGCAGACTCACTTTTGAAGCTAAAAGACTGATCACTAAAAAGAATGATTTTCATTATAGTTTAAGTAAAATTTTAAACTATATGTGACTAGAAAACAAAGCTTAAACAGAGAACTGGAAGTATTTTTGTTTATTGACAATGGAGAGGGTTTCTGTTACCATTACCTTTTGAGTGAATCTGTTAAACAAAAATTGACATCAAAACAAATGTAATGTACGTGCAAACATAGCAAATTAAATACAAAAAAGGAATTACTAATGACAGGTCTTGCTGTTAATAAGATCAAGCAGCAGAAAATCAGCAGTTAGATAAATGGTATTCTTAAATAGATTTTACTTTGAAATCTCCCATATAAACAAAGAATAAACAACAGTAACACCACCAAATAAAGCCACAGGGAAGAGGTTATTCTTCTATACTTTTATACACTATATATGTTAATCATTCTGTCTTATTTCCTCTGATAAGACTGACTTCAGGGAAGTCGCAACAAGGCCTTCTCGGCTAAGAGCATATAACGTTAGTTAGACATGAGTCTGGCTAATGCCCTATTACATTGACAAAAGGGAAAGGTTTCTGGGGTTTTGCTTTTTCCAGTGGAAATGACCTCAGACTCTGCAGTGGTTGACATTCACTGAACAGGGCTGGCTGGAGGTTCAAGGTATTTGGATGAACATGTGGTTCTTAGTAAAGAAGTTTTTTTTTTTTTTTTCCCTTGGTCCATAGGTAATAAGAAGAGAATTTTTTTTTTCTTTATAAATTTTTTTAAATAATTGCTTTTGACTCTTGTAAACAGTTTGGCTTTGTTTTGTATTGAAAAGGAGATCGAGCCATCACAGTGCTATTTCTAAAGATATAGGACATCCCTGATTTCCTTTAAAGGTCTATTTTTGGCTCCAGTTCCAGGTTAAATCATTCTTTTTTACATGATCAGAGGCAGGTTTTCAGCTTTAAGGATTGACAGACTTGAAGGAGAAACATGTTGGAAGCATGAAACATGCTTCCAGGAAACATATCAATTTGTTACAATTCAAAAACTGTAAAAATGGTGGAATGGTAAAATACAAACAGTACTTGGAATTGTCAAATGTTTGCACTCAAGACTCCATGAACCATATATTTTATTTTTAAAAAAATCATATTTATATCCATTTACATAAGACTTACACATTTAAAAAGAAATGCATACACAGTAATACATAAATGCCAAGTATATTACAATAAAACATGAAAAAACAAGTGGCTCCATTTCATAAAAGCATCTGTTGTACAGAATTTATGATGTGGATGATGCTTATTATTCAAATGACTTAAGCATTTTCTTACAATTGTAGTAAACTAATCAAACTTAATATCTGACTCCCCCCAAAATCACATTTTCAGCTTAATAAACCATTAGTTGTGATTATTTCCTTAGAATTCAGTCTTCACAAAGGTTTTCACTGCTTATCTTCTTAGATGGTAGTGCACTTTAGGTAGAGTAGACTGAAAAGACGACATCTAAAATATGTAATGGACAGCATTAGTTTACTGAAAGATCCCAGATTGGAAAATCTCCCTCTGCGACTCTTGGTGCACCTCCATGCATCCTGCCCACTTTTGTCCTAAGGGTAGGATATCATCTCAGGTCTAACCAATGGCTGTATGTAATTAATATTTGCTCCTCTCTAATTTTGTGCAGGCGAGGTTCATAAATAAGATTTGCTCAACTTTGTAGAAAGTATGGCAGTAATATAAACAAAGGTAGTCACAGAAAACCTCAGCAGTCCTTTTGAAAAGCGTACAGCTTGCTCATTAATAAATTGAGTTGAGTTGACCTATTTCATGGAATAGATCTGTATTCTAACTCATATATTTTAGAGCTCTTCAAAAGAGATCTTTGTTTAATTGTGACAAAAACATAATGATAATCAGTAACATATAAAGAATCTGGGTTAGTGATGTGGCATCACTGATTCTTTCCAGTCATAATATACTTAGGAAAAGATCACAATTACTATCCCGACACAAGAGATAAATGATATGTTCTGAATTGTGTTAATAACAAAAATGCTAATGTTTCCTCACAATAGAAATTGGTTGTCCCAGATTAACTTATTGGAAATAAATACCTTTATTCCATTTAATGGTAAAAACTAGGAAATATGAACTAGAATGCCAAGCACAAAATACAGATTATAAATAGTTAAAGAGTAATTCTACCCATCAGTCAAGAGCTAAGAAGCAAGCACTACTCAACATATTAAGTAGTCATTTGTAAATCAGTGACGTATTCTAATTCTAGTTCCTGGTAAATTATCATGTTATGTGTAGAAACTATTACAAACAGTATTTTGGAAAGCCTCTTATTTAGCCAAATTATTACAGATTTTAGATCATGCCTAATAAGATGCCAAATTGTATACCATAATTAAATTTTTAATGTTAGGGTTTTACATTCTGAAATTAAATCTCTTATCTGAAAGCTTTTTGTTTTATCATCAGCAGCTTCAAATAGTGACCCAAATAAGGCAGCATATCAGCTCCTATTAAGGCCCCAAAGACCAACAGTAAGTTGTGTGGAGCTTTTAGTTCAAGGCAGTGAATAAACAGCACAAGATGAGCTGTTCCCCTCCCCATCCCTGTGCACATACTTGGTTCTAAATATTGCTCTAAAAAGTGTTTCTCCAAAATTTTAATTCATCGTAAATGGTAGAATATTTTGGTAAAGCACAGTTGTAGATTAAAAAATGTTTATGAGTTCTTGACATTTATTTTCTATGAAGACACAGTTTTACTAAGACCGGTTTCCAATAAAATTCCATTTTCATATGGATTTGGAATTAGAGTCCATCAACTAGTATTTCTCGAAGTACAAATGCCTTATAGCTTATGATTTTATAGGATGGGTTTCTGTCCTGTCCGCCATTGTTATAATGTTATTTCACTTGGTTTCTATTTGCTGTAAACCCCAGATACTTAAAATTCCTATACGTTTTCAACAAGTATTAATCACATTGATGAAAAACAACATACCAGAAGTTCAGATTGTTCAGTTATACTTTTGTTTTTAATGTGAAATCACCTCCAAATCATTTTCCTGATTCTGCCACTATTTGACTCTGGGTACCTACTAAAATACTATTTGCCTATTTCAACTTCCCCTATATAAAATACTCACTTAAAAGTGTGTTATTCTGTAAGTGCCAAACTCTCATCAGTAAAATGCTATATGCATCAATATAAAGTGCTACGAGAAAGTAGAAACCAGTGTAGTAGCAACCCATTGATGTGTAATAAGATAGTGACAGGCCTCCAACAGATGGGCCTTAAACCATAGCAGACAGATGGTGATAGGAAATCCTAGATTAAGAGTTACAATGTAAAGAACTTTGCACTCTCTAGCAATTCAAAGGGGTTCTCTCACTTCTCTCACTCTTCGCCACAACAAAGAGTATTGTGTATATTTACTAGTCTATGTAGGTTCCGTTTTTTTTGGTGGTTTGTTTTTTGTCAGCCAAGGAAAACTACTCACAGCAAGTCAGTGCTGCCTCCTTTGAGTGGCTTGTCAACATGAGTATGTGCGAACAGTGGAGTTGTCTAACCTCTGCAGTCTTGATGAAGGAACTGCAAATGGAGAAAAGGGCTTTAGAGGGACTTGGATGATTGAGTACAAAATTTCAGATGAGAAAGATTCATTTTCCCTGCATAAAGGGATCTGAACATATTAATAGACCTTCTTTCTCTCAGATAGAAGCCACTCATATTCCTTTTCTCAAGACAAGCTACTAAAGAAAATTTATTCCAGTGTGATTCACCTGAGCTTTCAAGTTGTGTATTCCTCCTTAGGTGAAATCTGTTAACAAGAACAGTTCCCCTGGGTGCTCCTGTTTTTGAAGCAGAGATTGCTCTTGGAGAATTCAGTATGATGGATTATCTTCCCCTCTAATACTGAAAAGCTTCTATACTCATTTTAATCATGTTAAATTGCTCATGAATTTTGCTAATGTGTTCCATAATAGTAACAACTTAGAAGAAATATAGATCAAAGATCATGGAATATAGATCAAAGATCATGGTTTATACTGGAACTTATTTTAAGGGCCATGATAACTATCACCTTGACAAGAAATAATAATTCTAGGTGATTGTCTCAATAAAGAGAGTGGGACTTTTTTGTTTAATGCTTACCAGACAGACATAACTTTGTGACTACAACTCAAATTTGTCTCTCCTCCAGAATGGCTGTTTTCCTTTGTGAAGTATATAACACAAGTCTAATGTCCACAGAAGGAAATACTAATTGGGAAATTACTGTCGGTTTTGTGTTTGTTTAATTCTCTTCTCATGGTTGTGCTTGTTTATTTAAGGCCTTCTGCCTTGGTCATAGGTGAGAATATCTGATGAGTCTGAGTTTTTAAGATGAAATAGAAAACTTGCAATATTCAAGCATGTAGGGTGACAGTGCAGTTAATTTCCATTTATTAAGGACCTTTAGTCCAAATCCATCCTCTAAACAAATTATTTACTTGGTGAATAGAAGAGTAAAGAAACACAAATCATGCAGATGTTTTTCTTCCTAGATGTGGACATTAGCCAAAATAGTCCTTTTTAGGATATTTTAAATTATTTTTAAAATATGAATAAAGTGCCATGAGTTCATGCATTAGCAGCTTACAAAAGAGTATGGTCTGATGAAAGCAAAGTAAACTTCAAGCAGAGCAAACCAACTTAAGAAAAGAATCAATTCCAGAAAGCTGTGCAAGATCAGAGAATGACAGCATTTGCTAAACAAGCTTTTTACTTTATAAGCAGAAATGCAAAACTACTGTACCATCCGTTGTCATTTTCCTTGACTGCCCCGATGTTGTGGTTAACCTAAATCCAGCCGGTAATGTTTCTGAGGACCCAGGCATCATGCTGATTCCGTGTACTTCACGGGGAGGAAACTGCCTTCTCCAGGTCGACCCACGCCTGAAATTCTTGTCATCACTCTGCCAGTACAGAGATACAATTTGATGTAATGAAAACAAGTAAACTAGTCCAGGTGCTTAAAACATGTAACTCTGATTATTTACATTCAGTCTGTAAAGTATACATATGGAATACTATATTTCAAGGGTTATATTGATTCCAAAATGAGAATGCAGGATATGTGAAATAGAAATGTTTTTATTAGAAAGTTCATATGATTTCGAATCTAAAACATATGAAAGTAAAATCTTTGAAAATTTAAAATAAAACCCCGAAGTTTTTCCAAAAAGAATTTTGGTTATACTTTGTTGCACTTCATGCCAACTGTTTTTATGTTATGAGATGATATACTTAGTTGAATAAGTATTGGGTAAACACTATTTGATTCACACACTTGATTATTTCATGAATTTTGCTTTTATGTATACAAGGTATATGTTATGGGAAATCTATATTTGATACAACCTGGCTCATATGGGATACGATAATTTATATTCTGTGTAAGAAACTAAATTTGTCATTTGCTAGATTTCAGCTGATACAGAATTAACTTGTAGTTTGTTGAAAAACCTATGCAAATGGTCACCTTCCTTTTAATAAATACACGTGCTCATTAGATGCCACTAAAAGCATAATATAACTCTGGCTGCTGTTTTACAATGTAATTCTTGTTGCTGATTCTATTATATCTTAATTGCATAAAATCTTCCCTCTCTGTGCATACACATTGTACCTGCAGACAAACAGTTATTTTCTCTGAATTGGTAAGCAACAATATGTAATTTACGATTTGACTGATTATCTTGTTTCTAATCTAAGGAAAATATTAATCATTCTACATAGATCTTATCTTCTTATATCACTAAGTTTTTCATCTAAGGAAGGACTGTCTACTCCCTAAAATTATAGTTAAATATGTGTGGTTGACTCTGCTAGCTCAGGTGACTTCATTTGGGCATAGAGAATATAGATAGATATTCAGCCTAAATTATTGTTATAAATAAGAAACACTATAAAGTATTCTTCATCATAGACTACTAATTTAAGTAGCATACAAGGTTAATCTGGGAAAAATAAAATCATTTATGTAATTACATTTATCCATTTTTCTTTTAGAATCCTTATTATTAATATATAAATTTTGTTTAGGTATGATAGCCATTTTACATTTTAAGAGATTTCTGCTACTCTTCTCAACTGCAGCATTTGACTGTCTTAGACCTCCAAATGTTTATAAATGGAAAAAAGAAGCAGAATTTCACAGTTGTGGCCTCTCTGACTTCTTGAATCTTGGAGAAGTTGTTGCATGAACATAAATTTCCTTCAGTTCTATAAAACATTACATTACACTGTAGGAATGTACAGCTCCTATAATGTGTGAGATAAGGGCTCAAAAATATGCCAGTAAGTTGAGAATTTAAATCATGATTCCTTAACTTCTGTTCTTTCAACATAGTGTTACTGCAGAAAGTTAATGGGAACTATAAGCAACAACATCATAGGAGAAGGTTTCCATGAGAGGAGATTGAAAGGTACGCTCTCAGCTGAGGATATCCTCTGTCTGTAGCAGCACATGAACACTTCTCAAATCATTTCAGTGGAATCTGAATGCGATCAGCCCCAGAAACAAGTCTATTCTGGTTCCAGCTAAGTTGTTTAGATATTTTTGTTCACATTCAAAAAACAAAACCAAAATCAAACAAAGAAACGAAAAACTGAGACAAAAGCGACTAGAGGGTTTGAATGATAAAATCATGTTCTTTTTTAGTAATAAAAAGAGGTAGCATATTTTAAAGGCAGATAATAACGTTCCATTTAGGACTTTCAACTTGTTCATTACTTTTAAGAAGCAACACTAGAACCCACATAGACTTGTGTCTCTGACTGGACCTCTACTTCAGGTCAGTCTGCATTTTACAATCGTTATGACAGATCTTTAATCATTTTTATTAAAATTATTTTTCCAACTTTTAAGTAAGGATAATAATTGTACTTAAAAGTGTGTATGGGGCTTCCTTGGTGGCGCAGTGATTGAGAGTCCGCCTGCCGATGCAGGGGACACGGGTTTGTGAGCCGGTCCGGGAAGATCCCACATGCCGCGGAGCGGCTGGGCCTGTGAGCCATGGCCGCTGAGCCTGCGCTCCGCAACAGGAGAGGCCACAGCAGTGAGAGGCCCGCGTACCACAAAAAAAAAAAAAAAAAGTGTGTATGTGTTTATGCAGACTATCTTTTTGATTCAACAATTAAGAATAAGGATTAAAAGCAGATACAAACTACTATATATAAAATACATAAACAACAAGGCCCTACTGTACAACACAGGAACCTATATTCAATGTCCTGTAATAAACCATAACGAACATAAAAAGAAACGAAGTTGAGTTATTTGTAGTGCGGTGGATGGACCTAGAGTCTGTCATACAGAGTGAAGTAAGTCAGAAAGAGAAAAACAAATACTGTATGCTAAAACATATATGGAACCTAAAGAAAAAAAATGGTCATGAAGAACCTAGGAGCAAGGAGGGAATAAAGACACAGACCTACTAGACAATGGACTTGAGGATACGGGGAGGGGGAAGGGTAAGCCTGGACAAAGAGAGAGTGGCATGGACATATGTATACTACCAAATGTAAAACAGACAGATAGTGTGAAGCAGCCACACAGCACAGGGAGATCAGCTCGGTGCTTTGTGACCACTTAGAGGGGTGGGATAGGGAGGGTGGGAGGGAGGGAGATGAAAGAGAGAAGAGATATGGGGATATGTGTATATGTATAACTGATTCACTTTGTTATAAAGCAGAAACTAACACACCATTGTAAAGCAATTATACTCCAATAAAGATGTTAAAAAAAAAAAAAAAAAAAGGAAATGGGCTTCCCTGGTGGCGCAGTAGTTGAGAGTCCGCCTGCCGATGCAGGGGACACGGGTTCGTGCCCCGGTCCGGGTGGATCCCACATGCCGTGGAGCGGCTAGGCCCATGAGCCATGGCTGCTGAGCCTGTGCATCCGGAGCCTGTGCTCCGCAAAGGGAGAGAGGCCACAACAGTGAGAGGCCCATGTACCGCAAAAAAAAAAAAAAAAAAAAAAAAAGACTCATCAAATGACTCATCAAATAGAGGATATCAATAGAGAGACAGAAATTATACATATATATGATATGTATTATATATATGATATATATAATATATATACAGAGAGAGAGAGAGAATCTAATGGAAATTCTGGAATTGAAAAGTGAAACAACTGAAATTAAAAATTCACTAGAGGGGGCTTCCCTGGTGGCGCAGTGGTTGAGAATCTGCCTGCCAATGCAGGGGACACGGGTTTGAGCCCTGGTCTGGGAAGATCCCACATGCTGCAAAGCAACTAGGCCTGTGAGCCACAACTACTGAGCCTGTGCGTCTGGAGCCCGTGCTCCACAACAAGAGAGGCCACGATAGTGAGAAGCCCGCGCACCGGATGAAGAGTGGCCCCCACTCGCCGCAACTAGAGAAAGCCCTCGCACAGAAACGAAGACTCAACACAGCCAAAAATAAATAAAAGCCATTTCTAAAAAAAAATTCACTAGAGAGGTTCAGTAGCATCTTTGAACTGGAAGAATAAAGAATCAGCAAACTTGAAGATACAGCAATTGAGATTATTCAGTCTAAAGAACAGAAAGAAAAAAAGAATGAAGAAAAATGAACAGAGCCTCAGATACCCATGGAACATCTTTGAACACACAATATACACTTAATGGGAATTCCAGAAGAGGAGCGAATTAGGCAGAAAAACATATTTGAAGAAATAATAGTCCAAAAATTCAAAAATTTGATGAAAAACATTAATCTACACATCCAAAGTCCAAGTAGACATCATAGTAAAACTGTTAAAAGGCAGCGAAAATCTTGAACACAAGAGAGAAATTGATGTATCATACAAGGGAACCACAATAAAATTAACAGCTAATTTTTTATCAGAAACAATGGAGGCCAGAAGGAATGAGATGGCATATTTAAAGTGCTGAAAGAAAAAAATCCTGTCAATTAAGAAGTCTTTGTCCAGTAAAAGTATCCTTCAACAATGAAGGTGAAATAAAGACACTCCCAGACAAAGAATGAGAATTTGTTGCTAGCAGGCCTGCCTTATAAAAAATACTAAAGGAAGTCCTTCAGGGTAAAAGGAAATGACACCTGACAGTAAACTGAATCCACATGAATAAATAAAGAGCAAAAGGCAATTATATAGGTAAATACAAAGACACTACAAACATATTTTTCTCTTTTATTCTCTTAACTGAGTTAAAAAACAATTATTGGGTTTATAACATAAAGAGGGAATAGAGTTATATTGGAGAAAGGAAAGGACACCAGACAGTAGCTTGAATCCACAGAAGAAAATGAAAAGAACCAGAAATGATAAATATGTGGTTTAATATAAAAAAATTCTATAAATACATTTTTTCTCCTTTCTTCTCTTAAATTTTTAAAAAGACATATAAAGCAATAATTATAACACTATTATTGGATTTATAACACATGGATGTAATATATATGACAATAATAGCACAAAGGGTAAGGAGGGAATTGAGCTATATTGGAGCAAAGTTTTGATAATTTATTAGAATTGAGTTAGTAGTAATCTGAAGTATATTGTGATAAATTACATATTATAATCTCTAGAACAAACTGAGACTAGTAACTCAAAAATATAATAAAGAAACTACAAAGGAATTAAAATGTACATTAGAAAAGTATTTATTTAACACAAAAGAAGACAGTAAAGGAAGAACAGAAGCACAAGAACAAAAGAAGACATGAAGCATATAGAAAAAAATAAAATTGCAGAGAGAAATC
Source organism: Delphinapterus leucas (assembly GCF_059928025.1). Classification (NCBI taxonomy): domain Eukaryota; kingdom Metazoa; phylum Chordata; class Mammalia; order Artiodactyla; family Monodontidae; genus Delphinapterus; species Delphinapterus leucas. The sequence goes on from NC_143139.1 coordinate 65,179,113, forward strand.
CAACCATATCAATAATTACTCTAAATATAAATAAACATTCAGACTAAATGTGAATGACTTAAACATTATCAAACCAGATTAAAAAAACAAGATTCAATTATACACTCCCTATGAGAGACATTTTAGATGCATAGACACAAATAGGTTGAAAGCAAAAGAATGAAAAAATATACACCATGCAAACAGTAACCACAAGTGAGATAAAATGTCTATACCAATATTAGATAAAATAGACTTTAAGACCAAGAAATATACTAAAGACAGAGATACTTTATAATGATAAAAGAGTCAATTCATCAAAATGATATAATTATGTGCACCTAACAACAGAGTCCCAAAATACATGAAACAACGCCTGACAGAACTGAAGGGAAAAATAGAGCATTCCACAATAGTAGCTAGAAAGACGACCTACTGAACAGGAGAAAACATTTGCAAATGATATGACTGATAAGGGGTTAATATCCAAAATATATAAATAGCTCATATAACTCGACAACAAAAAGAAACAACCCAATTAAAAAATGGGCAGAAGATGTGAATAGACATTTTTCCAAAGAGGACATTCAGATGGCCAGCAGACACATGAAAAGATGCTCAACATCATTAATCATCAGAGAAATGGAAATTAATACCATAATGTGATATCACTTCACACCTGTCAGAATGGCTGTCATCAAAAAGAACACAAATAAGAAATGCTGGAGGGGATGTGGCAAAAAGGGAACCCTTGTACACTGTTGGTGGGAACGTAAATTGCTGCAGCCATTGTGGAAATCAGTATGAAGGTTTCTCAAAAAACTAAAAGTAGAACTACCATGTGACCCAGCAATTCCACTCCTGGGTATATATCTGAAAAAAATGAAAACACTAATTCGAAAAGATACATGCACCCCAATGTTCATAGCAGCATTATTTACAATTGCCAAGATATGGAAGCAACCTAAGTGTTCATCAATAGATGAATGGATAAAAAAGATGTTGCATGTATATATACTATGGAATACTACTCAGCCATAAAAAAGAATGAGATTTTGCCATTTGCAGCAACATGGATGGACTCGGAGGGTATTATGCTAAGTGAAATAAGTCAGACAGAGAAAGACAAATACTACATGATATCACTTATATGTGAAATCTAAAAAATAAAGCAAACTAGTGAATATAACAAAAAAAGAAACAGATTCACAGATATAGCAAACAAACTAGTGGTTACCAGTGGGGAGAGAGAAGGGTGGAGGGGTAAAATAGGGTTGGGGCTTAAGAGGTACAAACTATAATGTATAAAATAAGCTACAAGGATATGTTGTACAACACAGGGAATATAGCCAATATTTTATAATAATTATAAATGGAGTATAACCCTTAAAATTGAGAATCACTATGTTGTACACCATAACATATAATATTGTACATCAACTATACTTCAATAACAAAATTTTAAAATTAAAAAAAAATTAAGTGGCTAAATAAAAACAAAAAGAAAAATTAAAAAAAATACAAACCATAATGGAAAAGAATGTGAAAAAGAATATATATGTATATATACACACATATATATACATATATATATATACATATATATATAGAGAGAGAGAGAGAACTGAATCACTTTGCTGTAGGCAAGAAACTACCACAACATTGTAAATTAACTATACTTCAATAAAAAATTTTAAAAAAAGAATAAGGATTGAAAAGATTATCAAAGTTATAAAATTAAAATCAGTTAAATAATAACTGTTTTTAAAAAATATTAATCATTATCCTGATTGGACAGGAGTATGAATTTACAGGAAGTTAGCTGAGGTCAAGACTGTAGAGCTTATCTGTCTAACTTCCTCTGAAAAGGACAGCTTGGGTTTTATAAAACCAAGATCACCTGCCCTGCCCATTTGAATGTGGAATTATTGTCTCATTTTAGGAATTGCTGTGTTCATTCACAAAACTATTTTAATCAGCTTTTCTTTACAGCTAAGAAACACCTGCATTTTGCAACACAGAATTATGCATCACTGTATTTTCCACTTCATACTCAGGTTTCCTCCCCATTTCTTCCAGAAAGATCCTTGAAAACCTCAGAAGGAATATTAAAATCCACAGTTTATCAATGCACAGAGTGTGCTAACGTCCCTTGTATTGCTTCATCTTGGGAGACTACTTACATGTTTACTATTTTCCAAATCATTTAAACATGCATTTACTATGTGTAGAGATTCTTACACTCAATATAACCTTCAATTCCTATGACTGTTAAAATGTTACTCATATATTTTTAAGGAAAACACAATATTGATATCTAAAATAATCAAAAGCTTCCCATTTATAGAAAGCAAGTTTTTTCTTCCTTTTAATACCCTAAAATTTCCTGTGAAGATATACTGATATTTAAGAAATAAGCACATCCCTTATTAAAGAGCTGAATTTATTAGGGCTAGTGTTGTCATTACTTACAATTTAAAAAAATATTTGCTCAACATTATTTTGCTCTCATAGCTCATGAAAAATGTCTGAATTTGAAATACTTCTTAGTGTTTCTAACTGCTGATATGATAATATATATGAATTTATAAAGTTCTTTCCAAATCAAATTAGTAAAATTAAATATTTAAGAATACTAGTGGGGAAAATTCTAGATTCTATCCATAGAACAAGCATCTGATTAATTTTGAGCACTAGTCCTTGAAAGCCATTTTACTTGTACTGTCCCAGGTCCCTTTTGAATGACAATGACAGACAAAGACTTACTTCATCCAGTCGCCGTTCAGTTCCCAGAGCCAGGAGGTTATTGTATTCCCTTTCGAGAATCTGCCTTGCCTGTCGAGATCAGATTAGAGTTAACATCATTGAAGTCACCTTTTATTTGAAAAATCATAGCGATTATATTTACCTGAGAAAACATTCCAATACCCTGTTTTATTTACAGGGGTCTCATTTTTTTCATCCTCTGTATCTATAAGCCATTGTAAATTTACACTATAAACACAAGGAAGGGCAATTTTCCTTAGTCTGTGGACAGTAGAGACAGCCTCACATAAACGTCTGAGGTCAAAGGGTTTGACCTCACTTTGTTACTTTATTCCAATTGAATATTTTATGTAAACTTTGAAATATACAAAAATGAAATAAAACGTAAAGTTAGACTGCCACATTTTTATCAAGTCTATGCAGGTAGTTCTGAAACCTGGCCAATCATCATCATTTGGGGAAACTTTAAATGATTAGGGTTCCTGTGCCCTATCTCTTGATATCTGACTTCTTAGGCTTGTGATGTAGATTGCACGTTTTATTTTAAGTTTTTAAGGAACTCCAGCAATTCAAATAATTATCCAGACTTGGGAAACAATGGCACACCCAGAGCTGAGTGTCTGTATAATTCAGACATGTAAATAGAAATGACTGCCCCTCAGAGAGGCAGAGACTAAAGGCCATCTGTCAGGGATATTGATTGGGGGAATCTGGCATTCAGGTGGGAGGTTGGACCACGTAACTTCTAAATCCCTTTCAACTTAATTTTATGATTTTGTTTTGGCTAGAAATCCAGTAGCTTGAAATTAAAGTCCCAGTGACATATATCAAACGTTGAACTAACTCCCATTAGGAATCATGAATACACAGCCGACTTTTTTTTCCTAAAACTTTACTTTGTCCTTACATAAACCAGGACACAGTGCAACTACAGCACAAAGGGGCTTGCCTGGGTGTTCTGTGTTGGAATCTGTAGTAATAAAGCTAAGCTGCTGTAGTCAAAGTTCTCATCCAGGGCTATAAGTGAGCCATGCACACCACTTTCAAGAATATTATTTGCATATTCTCGAAGTCCAATTGCTTGTATCCAGCGAATAACTCGATCATTGCTCCACACCAACACATCTAGAAAAAGAGGTGCATCATTTTAGGCTGCAGTATTTTGCATATTAAATAAAAACTGCTGGCTGAAATGAGCCACAGGCGTCTGGCCAAGTTAGCATTTATGCTAGCTTCTTTATCCACTCCCTAGTGCAGCTGGCTCCTTGTGTTACATGTATTTACCTTTCTAATAACTAACCCTTTCTACTTTTAGCCCAGAAAAAAAATTGTGATTTTAAGAGTGTTTGTTATCACTGAAATGAGAGCATTTCCATCACATGGAACATAATGTCTCAAAGTGCTTCTTGTTTTCATTCTGGAGCTCTAGGGGTCTGTCTGAAGTTCAATGCTTTTACCACCAGATGGGGACGTTTCTTATTTGTGTCCATAAACAGATCTTCAGTCAAGAGAGCAAGATGACAATCTAAAATGGTTCTTCATCAGAGTATTTTTAAACTACTACCTAACTATTGTGTATAGGCTAGAAGAAACTTTTTTTTTTCCATCTGAAGCAATAAGTCAGAGAACAGAATAGTAAGAGAACAGGCACTCAATAGTTTGATACTTACCCTACTATTTTGTCAATCCATTATTTCTCAGTCACGTACTAATCCAAAAATCAACCACTCTCAAGTCATAAGTTGTTTTTCCTTTTAGGTTGAAACGCAATATTTTACTAAGGTACAAAACACTTTGAATTTTATTTTCTAAAACTAAAACCTTTAGAGAAAAATGTCATATATACCTTTTTAGACCAAACCATATCAAAGTATATTTTATCCTTTTTCCATTCCTTCTCATTATGAGTTGACATAATACTACATAATAGCCAGCAAAACAGTCAGAAGGGCCAGAATGTTCCATTGAAAAGAAAGAATTTTGAGGAACTTAAGGGGAAATAAGAAAAGAATTAAACCTTTTTTTCTAATCCTTAAGGGGAAATGAGAAAATAATTAAAACTTTTTTTCTAAAAAAAGAATCAAAACTTTTTTTCATTTCTAGAAAGGTAAATGAAACCCATAATTTACTAGTACAGTAAAAGTAAGTTTTCCTATTAATTTTTTTTTCTTTCAGAATGAAATTTATACCTTATCCGGAAAAAGTATAAAGAATACTTTGGGAACTATTCTTCAACTTCAACTGTTCATTTCCCCAATTTAACTTATCTGCAAAAATCTTATTAGTATTTTCTTCTTTGTGTGTGTGTGTGTGGGGAGAGTATTTATATATTAAGTTTTTCAAAAGCATTACTAATTTGTCCTAATGCATTAATTTATAACCAATTCAGATTTTCTTGTGTATAACATCAAAGCAATAAAGTGATACTTCAGCACCACAGAGGTCCCCTCATGCCCTTTCTCAGTTATTATCCTCACTTCAACAATAACCAATATTCTGACTATGCTCACGCCAGATTAATTTTGCCTGATTTTTTAGTTTTTTATAAATGCTGTCGTACAATATGTATCTTCACTCAATATAGGGTTCACCCATGCTACGGCAAATAGCAGTAGCTTGTTTATTTAGTATTCCATTGTATGATTATGTCACAATTTATCCCTTCTACTGTTGATGGAAATTTGGGTGGATTCTACTGTGGTTATTAAGAATAGTGCTGCTTTGGGGCTTCCCTGGTGGCACAGTGGTTGGGGGTCCGCCTGCTAATGCAGGGGACGCGGGTTCGTGCCCCGGTCTGGGAGGATCCCACATGCCGCGAAGCAGCTGGGCCCGTGAGCCACAACTGCTGAGCCTGCGCATCCGGAGCCTGTGCTCCGCAACAGGAGAGGCCACAACAGTGAGAGGCCCGCGCACTGTGATGAAGAGTGGCCCCCGCTTGCCACAACTAGAGAAAGCCCTCGCACAGAAATGAAGACCCAACACAGCCAAAAATAAATAATAAATAAATAAGTAAATAAATGAATAAAAAGCCAAGCATCTGAAGCCCTTAAAAAAAATAAAAATAAAAAAAAAATTGGACAATAGTTCAACAAAAATGTAGAGTTTTCTTTACACTGAATGGATTTGTAAATAGGAAGTATTTGTTCTTTTCTGGAGCTGGATTTGTATTTTGATAGCCTATGACATATTTTGTAGTTACCATATTTCTGTAAATATACGTCTACCAAAAATTCCATTGCCATATCTGTAGTTATTCATGAAATAATAAGTATAAAATAATCCATTTATTTACAGGGTAAAGGTAAATAAGACACTAATACCAAATTCTCTTCTTCAGAACAACATAGTTTTTTCTTTTCATTTTGTAAATCAGATCCCTTTCTATAAATCTGTTTCCAAGCAAATTTTATGCTCTGACTTTAAAGCTTTATAAGGATCCTCTTGACCTAAACAATAAATGTCTAGAGATCCGTGTTGACTGTTTCCTAGCGACAAATTAAATGCTTATAGATTTTGATATTCACATGGTCTCTTCACTTCAGAAAGCTGTTCATTAAGGTCAAGGTTAATTAACACTTCAGATAATAACAGAGACCCCTAGTCACAGTCAAGAGTTATTCCTGTAAATGTCATCAGATCAGTTACAGGAAACGGGCTATTTATGATCTCACTCACAGCTACGTCACACATGGAGTTGCCTGTGTATAATCATAGTGAATCCTGGCAGTTTTTCTCAGAGCTACACTCCAACTAGCAATTGCCAAATACTAATATAATATTTGATGTAGTGCCAGATCATCTGTCTATATAAGAAGCATTTCATGTGATGAGACCAAGCATAATAAAATCTAATTGGAAAAAATACTTCAAAAAAGAAAACCAGAAACAGGTATCCCACGGGTAAAATCTATTTGTGTGCTAAAACATCTCTGTTAGGTCAAGCACAGACTTCCTTTTGGTGTCTTTATTTGGCCAATTAGTTCCCAAATTTCAATTCAACTGAACAGCAGTGCTCTAAAATCAACTTGCAATTTCCTGGGTCCCCAAAATAAAGTGAAATCAAATAACCCAATTTTGATAATGGAAGAACACTTTCTTGCTCCTAGGTAATGAGTCAAATGAAGTGTTACAAGAAATCCATTGTGTGTCTGTCTACTCTCCAATGAACCATATATAGAAAAATACTTTTAATCAATCACCTTCACAGGCATTCAAACCCATTCCACGCTAACTAATGTACTGTCCAAGAACTGCCAAAGATAAAAGTGATTTCTGACAATATTTATCACAAATGAAAATTACAGAAGTCTGAGGTGATCTGAAAGAATAAAACAGTGCTAAACTTAAATATGGGAAGGAAGGGTAACATGTAATATATACTATTTTCTTGTCTAAGGTAAGCCCTAAAGGCAGTGAAGATGACAATAAACAGACTCGTGCCTAACTTTGAACAATTAATGTACAAACACTTATTGAATTTGATGAAATGCTTCCATGTATCAACTCCTGGGTAATGGTAAACAGAAATATAAGGAGTTTATTTTGCTTCTACTCAAAATTTTCTTCAAAAAATTTGAGCCTTTTTTCCATTAAAAAGTATAAATAGACATAAAAGGGCTTATGATTTTTGCCCATAAAAGTCCCGTAGATATTTATATCTTATACCTAATCATTAAATTTTCCTTCAACAACAACAATAATAAAAATAAAGTGGTCTCTAACAAGTATAAAGTCTAACATGTTGTTCTTTTTAAACAATTATTTCCCCTGTATTAAGGTACTGCTCAACATTTAAAAAGTTAATTACTAAATACAGTACTTTTCTAAAGTCTGTTATAGGAAGTGTCTTATTGGTTTGTACAAACAATAGTTGCAGCAGTTAGTAATGTTTCTAAAATCATTCCTAGCTAAAATTATTAATGGACTAGTCTCATTTATAGGGGAAAATTCCCTCTGTAACTTCTATATAAAAATCCCTGTATAATTTCAACAACTATATTACAAAAATAAAATATTTGGTCACTGAAATAGAATTCAAATGATGCAAACCGGGGATAAACTGCTATAAATAAATTATATACCATGTTTCTCTGAATCATAATGAGAATGTTCTATTAAAAGTCTGACAAAACTATCTATGTGGAGGCATGTTTACGATAAACAGAATATATAAGTAATAGGTTCAGAGGAATAAATCTCAATTCAGAAAATCAAGAATATTCCCCAAATGGGATATCTATCTTAAAAAGTGATGATATCCTTTTCTGAGTTTTAATCAGAAAAGTAATGAAAAAGAAATAATGATGACACTCTTCTAGCTGAATACTTACGTTACTTAATGACAATTGTAATGCATACAGCATTTTAGGTTCATAAAAGTGAAAGCTAAAAATCCCAGAAAAAAAAGGCATTTGATATGAAAGAAAGACATATTACCTTTTATTTCATGTTGGCTTGCTTCTCGTCTTCTTTCTAGTTCTTTTCGGTCATAATTCAACCTTTTTAAGCACATAATTCCATATTGTAAACTTGTTCTGTTATTTTTTTTTAAAGGAGAAAACACATTTAGTTTACTCAGTAGATGATTAAGCATAGTCAACACTATGCACTACTTCTTCAGGCAACAGGTTAATAAATTCCATTTGTAATTAAATCCTCTAGAATTGGAGGGAATTAAAATTATAGTTATTCTAAGCACACAGTGTTTCTAAAGAGTAAAAACAAAAGTATTTTCAAAATAAAATAACCATAGTCTTAAAATTAATCTTGGATTATGTTGTTTATCCACATGTCTTTGTTTTCCATTAGGCTATTTCAACATTGTTTGAAGACAAATGAACATTTTACTCCTCTGAAAAGAGTCAATATTATGGAGACAAGAAGGAAATTATAAGAAAGGGATGATACTCTTCTTTTTAGCTGATGAGAAAAATAATGTAAAAACATGAATGAGGGCTTCCCTGGTGGCACAGTGGTTAAGAATGACACAGGTTTGAGTCCTGGTCCGGGAAGATCGCACATGCCACGGAACAACTAAGCCCATGCACCACAAGTACTGAGCCTGTGCTCTAGAGCCTATGAGCCACAACTACTGAGCCCACGTGCCACAACTACTGAAGCCCGCACACCTACAGCCCATGCTCTGCAACGAGAGAAGCCACCACAATAAGAAGCCCGCACACCACAACAAAGAGTAGCCCCCGCTCATCACAACTAGAGAAAGCCTGAGCACAGCAACGAAGACACAACGCAGCCAAAAATAATAAATAAATTTATAAATAAATAATAAAAAGATGAATGAGTTAAGTGATAACATACAGAACCAAATACCAAAATGAATAGCCACCAACTCTAAGTGATACAGAAATATGTGAAAGGAACAAGTCAGCAGATACTGAAACTCTATGTGGAAAGGATATTGTGGAAGAGCAGAAAACTGACTGATCCTTAAAGGATCAGGCAAAGGGAGGGTTAGTAAAGGATATGGAACACCATGAACATAGGATGGCTGATGAAATGTTAAATGTGTGGTGATAGATCCTCTGTCCACAGTGAAGATCTATGCCAGGAAGTTAGGAGGAATAAGATTTTATACGGAGAATGGGGTTACATTAAGGAAAGTTTGCGTTCAGAGTAAGTGTAGAACACATCAAGGTGATAAAAATTATTGGACAATTTTCACAGGAGGATAAAAATGACAATAAAAGGTTTTGGTTTAAGAGAGAATAATCTGGAAGTAACACAAGAGTTGGGGAAAATAGGTAATTCTAGGGGACAGGGAAATTAGTTGAAGAAGAAATGCTGTCAAAATAAAGGTCCCACTAAGGACAAAGAAAAGCATGAAAAGAAAATCTAGAAACCAGAGATGTTCAGAGAGAAGAAAGAAGACTTACTGATATTATATATAAAGGATGTGGAAGAGTATAATAGGTAAAAAGAATCTCTAGGCCTCAAGAACAAACAGCACTGAATATTAGTGATTTCTTAAATGTTTAGAATTATAGACAAATTTAGACATACACATTGGCCAGGCTACTCTTAAGTGCTGGATTCATTTCTAAGCCCTGCATTTTAATAAGAACAATGCTGAGTTCAAATATTTAAGAATCAGAGGAAAATGGAAAGAAATCTGCATTAATTGCTGTTATGGGATAAACTGTGTTTCCCCAAATTCTTACAACGAAGCCCTAACGCCCAATACTTCAGAATGTGACTGTGATGGGAGACTGAGTCTTAAAAGAGGTAATTAAGTTAAAATCAGCATCAGGGTATGCCTTAATTCAGTATGACTGGTGTCCTTATAAGAGGAAATTTGGACACACAGAGAAACCTGGGAAGTACACACACACAGGAAAGACGATGTGAGGACACAGTGAGAAGGCAGCTATCTGCAAGCCAAGGAGAAGAAACCAATAATGCTGACACCTTGATCTTTGTTTTCTAGATTCCAGAACTTTGAGAAAAAAAATTTCTGTTGTTTAAGCCACCTATCTATGTTATTTTGTCATGCTAGCCCAAGCAAACTAATTCAGTGGAATACCAGATAATACTGATGTAAAAACCATCATAGACATTAGCCAGCTTGAGGTTAAACCACTGGGGCTTGCCTAACTTCTGCCTAGTTTTTGTATGTAACGTAAAATTGTTCTATAAAAAGGATATATGTTGTTACAACAATGTCTTGTCAGATGGAAAACTGGGCTGTAAAGACAATGGGATGCCATATGCAGTAAAGTATTACTTGCTTTAAGTCAGAGCTAAGCATAGCATAAAGATGAAGCTTGTGTATTTCCCAGAACAAACAAGAACCCTGTCATTTGAGTAATGTTTATTTTTTAAAAAAGAAAACTTGATCTCTGGATGAATCATTTCTACTATAATAATAAAGCAATTAAAAGTTGATCTAGTGAAGAATAGAAAACAGGCACAAGTGTGTCATCAAAAATTCTAATATTTAAAAGTCTATTGCAACCACACAAAATTTGAGGCCCTAAATGTTCAGTGACAGGGAACTCACTACCTCACAATGTGTGTACTATAGAGCAATTGAGAGTGATACAAAGTTGTATTTTCTGTTGAACATAAATCACTCACCCTATTATCTATACCTATTTGTACTAGAAAAGCACATGTTCAAGACAGCAAATATTACTCTATCACATAATATTAAAACATAAGAAAACTTATCTAAAGTCTTCCCTTATCCAAGCTAAATTTCTTTAATTCCTTCCTTTCCCCCAGATTTTTACCACGTTATCAAAAACAATTTAATGTCCATAAATTAATACAGTTTCTTATTGTTATCTCACCACATGATAGGACTTTTATTGTGCCTGCCAATAAACACAGTCTAAATATGCCCTGTCAAGCCATTAACCAGAACTGAGATTTTTGTGTCAACTATAAATCACATATCTTTTTCACTTGAACTGCTTTTAAATCATGAATTCCCCATCCAGCATTTTAATGGTTTTTAAAAACGATGTTATATTTATCTCTACTAAATTTAATCCAACAGTGTAAACAACTGTGTTAAGATTCAAAACATTTTGATAAATTTGACTGAAGAATCTCAATTATTATCTCTTTATCCTAACTTTAGTCATTAACATATATGATTTTTATACCATTTTAATTTCCGTCACTAATTAAATGTTGGACAGGATGTGAACACAGTTTCCCAAAGTCTAGATTTATATTTATTAATTTATTATAATAACTAACTGTATATAAAATAATCATAATACAACTGACAATTCTGCAGATAACCTACAAAGAGATCAGGCTACAACATAACATTTATGACATGGTATTATAACAACCATTTTTTTACTCCCTAGATGATAAGCAACTTGAAAAACTAATTTTCATTTGCCTTTCATTTATCTGTGCTCTTACCAATGTCTCATAACCCATTCAGTATTTTTTTTCCTGAAAATTAATGTACAAATAAGCAAAAGCACTGAAAGGTTTACACAAAAACAAAAATTTTCTTCAGAAGAGAATTCCTTCTCAAATTTTTTTCTAGTATATCCCTAAGTTATATAATTTATAACTCCATATATAGTTGAGACTGATGATTTTATTCTTAATAAATAATTTTCTAATATTAAAACATATATAGATACAAATCACAAACATGAAATTTCCTACAGATACAGGGGAAAAAAGATCTATGCTGTATGAGAATTTTGCACTCTCCAGTTCCATAAACTTTGGGCATGTAATATGCACCCAGCTCTACATCAGATAGTCCCCGCAATTTGTTGCATAAAGATACTTTGCCAAGTAGATGTACACAGATGTTTCAAAGAGCACATATTCTATATTTCTTAAATATCTTTATGTTCTAGTAATATACACAGTTATTTATTTTTCACTTTAATTACTTTTTGGAAAAAACGTACCGATGGAAACTATCCACCATTTTTAAATGGACACGGAGATCTTTTTTTGTTAGGTGATCTAACATTCTTGCATCTACCAAGCATTCCATAAAATAACTTCTGTATTGAGGTAACCCCAGGCTGGGAAGCCATTCGTTTCCAATCCACTCGTGGTTCATATCTCCATATGCCAGGGTCTGTAGAAAAACCGGACACTAGAATTGTTTTATAGCAGTCAAGTTTCTTAGCCAATAAAATGAGACAGTAATTGGAGGGTATGGGCTATCATTATAATTGATATTTAATTCCTATGATATATTGAAACAAAGTAGAAATAATATTTAGCCCCTAAATATTTGATTTATTTTGGTACAAAGTGGAACTCTGGGTACATGTATCAAGGTCCTTGCCTAAAGAGAATGATAAGGTTCACTTTGTTTGCTCAAAAGGAATTACATTTTATACAAATATGCATTTTAATTCAAAAGCTAAAATGAATGATATAATACAAATGCTGAGCTTAAAGATCCTTTCTTTGTATTGATAGATTTATTTAATTCAACTTATTTTATTTTTATCTGTTAGCCAATACGCCACCATTTCCTTCTCTTCAATGCTACTATTACCATTGCCATGGTATAATGGCAAATCTTGATGTCAAAATAGAAACCTCAGTAAATGAATAGAGAAAGGAGCCACAAGGCTAGAGAGATAGAATGCTGAAGCTTTATGTGGCCATTGTTGTTACCTAGTGAGGCATGCAGCCAGTATTCTATAAAAATTGATGCAATCAGTCTTTCGTAGATATCAATCAATACAGACTCTGTACTTAAAGAAGCAGAGCATGATCAAACTCTAAGACAATCTAATTCTTTAATATAACAATATGAACTGATCTTACCACTGTTCTTAAAAGCCAAAATGAAAACCAAAATCAACCATCATCTCTAAAGCAATTTTAAAAAAAACTATTAATCTCTATTAATTTGACAATGTCTTCTATTTAGTTCCTTATCAAACAACAAATTCACAATTATAACATGTATTTCTAATGAAAATCTAGGTGTTCCCTTTATTTTGTGTGTTCTTAAAAAATGAAATTCTCACTAAAATAAAAACCTAATGCAACCCTAATTTAGTCAATGTTTAAATGTAGGTCCTAGTAATAACTACAAAAATTTTTCTTACAAAGTTTGAATCACATTACCTATAACACACATTAATTCTTTTAGTAATAAACATGCAGAAATGTTGAAAAAGGAACAGCTTCCTTGCAAGCATATATGTTTGTTCAAAGTACAGATGCTTAGCTCATATGCCATCTCAATAAATGGGAGTGACTTCTGACGTGTAGTCGCAAGGCTAACACGTGTCCCTCCAACTCCATTTCTCACACACTTTCCATTATACTTTAAAGAATAGGTGATTCCAAATAAGTTTTTTGAAATCTCCCCTCCCCGCTTACAACCAACATAAATGATTCCTGATTAAATATATTCAGGGGTGATTTCCAAGAAATTTAAGTTATAGTTCATTCTTTTAAAGGAGAAATGAAATTTTCCTTTCAAAAGAGGCCAGGTATAAAATGATGATCATCTTCTTTGCAAAATATGGTTATTTTAAAAGACCTTATAGTATTCAACATAATAAAGTCAAATACATGATTAGCCTAATCTTAAGCTAAGTGAAGACTTATAATATTATGACATACAATTTTCTTACTTTATATCCTCATAGCCTACTAAACGATATTGTTTTAAAGCACATGAATTTCCTACCTGGGCCCAGCTTCCTTCCTCAGATTCTTTCTGTGTTAGCAGCAGGAAATGATTAATAAAGCAGATAAAGATAAATTAATCTCAAATTAATACAGTAAATTTTTTCTAGTAGAAGAAAAATTGCTTTGTTATTAAAAATGTTAATTAAGACACAGACAAATAAGTACACAGATCCTTATTCAGATCCACAGTAATCAATAGAGCAGTTCAAGGGCAACTACAAAGGCACCTACACAGTTTCTAATTTATTCTAATTAAATGCACGCACATACAACATATGGAATTTTCATGATACATTTGATCTGGTCATTCCAAACCTTTTTTAATTCTTAAAAGTGTGGGATTTTACAAATGTAATAAGTTATGACAAAAATTTCTGATTATATACATACGAATATACAATACACAAATGTGTATACATACATATGATGGATAAATCTTATATAAAGTAAATTAATGGAGTGGACAAAGTAACTGCATCCTTCTAACAAAACTTTGTGGTAATCAAATGGGTTTCAGCAAGAATCAACAACAAACAAAGCTAAACAAGAAAAGACCAAGCACAACAAACTAAAAATGTAATTAGCACACAACATTGGCATTTTTATTCAACAGAAACTAGAAAATCAATTTTTCAAACAGGAATAAAATTAAAAGGACATTAAATTAAAAATAAGTTGCTCATAATAAAATGCATGGCATGCCCAACTTTGTTACTTTAAATGAGAAATGATTATATGTAATATATTTTTAAAAGCTGACAATTACAATGAGTCACGATGAATTTTTTAAGTCTGTGCTTTTAATACTAAATGAACACTTTGCATGAAGGTGGGAGGAGGAAGCTCTGTATTTGAGATGGTAAAGTACAAGAAACTAAATAATTATATTTAAAATGAGTATTCAATCTACACATTCTATTACAAATTTAATTGGGTTTGGTAACATGCATTACCTGTGAATATGTTCAATTTTAAGTGATATTTGTTATCAAAACTTTCCAATGTTGCAAAATGTATAAATAAGTGTCATTAAATTCTTGATTATTGTTTGCATGTTACAAACTCTTATATTAACCACATTATGCCAATCTAGTATGGCTTCATTTAAAAATGTCTAGGGTCAGTGAAATAAAACCACAATGAAAAATGTTAGTTATCATTGCATATTACTATGTAAACATACCCCATTACTCTGATCTACACAAACAAAATAGCTTTTCCATCCAAATAGCAGCAAAATAACTTTCTTCATGTTCAACAAAGCTGTAAAGACTAACCGTTTTTGCTGGAGCTGCAAGATTTTCCATTTCTTCATGGGTCACCCAAACGTTGCCTGAAGGCTAGTGAGGAGGCCCAGAGGGAAGCAGTGGGATCCATGGGAGGGAAGCAGTGGTAAAGAAGAAACGCAGCACCACTGTAAGTTAATGGTACCACAGTGACACGACCATGCTCTTGCTTCTATAGCATGCACAAGAGACAGCAGTGCTAGTTTCTCATAGCTGTCTTTTTCTTCTACTTCAAAAGATTAAATAGAAAGAGGCATGCTGTGAAGCTCACACGTGATAGACTTAAAATGATACTTCTGTAATTATTAATCAGGAAAAAGGCTTAATCAAAATTTGCATTTCAGTGGTATGCGGCTATTGGATCCACTTTTTGTAATCATGGAGAACTGAATAAATTTGATCTGTAGAAGAATATTTTTATTTTTTTCTTCAGTAAACAAAGGCACATGTATTTTGTTGTGTTATTACCTATATTTTGTTCACAAAGTTTTAATTCTTCAAAGTCCTTGGAAAGAGAAAACTGGTTGTAAATACAAAGCTGAAAGCGCTATCATAAACTGTTTGGAAACCAGTATCAGCTTTTCCCAAATGACCGCTTCCTTTTACAGTTCAGTAAATATGTTGTTTTCCTATATTCTTATAGGGAAAAAAGAAGAGAAATGCTATTTTGGAGTTAATAATAGGTATTTTTCCACTAAATATTGTCAGAAGTCACAAAACCTAGGTTTCCTAATTTTTTAGCAGTATCCTTCACTATTTTAGATGTAAAAGGAAATTTTCCCTCTAGCAGGCACTACTCTATTATGAAGTCTCATTTGCCTTCTAAATAAAACAACCCATGATGCTTGTTTTATACACTGAAGTATTAATACATACAATTTCTAGACCAAAGTCCACTTAGTAACATACGGATCACTGGGAACCACCTCCCATTAAATTCCACCATTTTACTGGGAAATATTTATGAACATTTCAATGTTGTCCAAGCACATCAATTCTATAGTTACAGTGGAATTTAATCTTATGTATTGCTTGTTACTTGTTTTGGAAGGGGTCTAGTTTCAAAGAATTGGAAGTAGCAAAGTTGATACCCCGACATAAGTCATCACCATAATTCTCTTTTGCCTTTTCTACCAACACATAGTACCATGTTGACTTATTTTCTATTATAAATAATGTAATTTAATATAATTTTTAAAATAACTACATATAAACTAAATTGATGAATATAATTTGACATAAGATAAATCTCATGTATAAGAGAGTTACTCATATATATAGTTGTGTAACAGAACAGAGTTGAGTAGTAAATATTTATAATTATAATAAATCATATGGGCATAAAATCTCAAAGGATAAGCATCATATATATGTAAAGAATTCTCATTCTCCTACCATTTTGGAATTTTGAGCATATATGAATTTTTTCCTAAAAGATAAAACCGTGCACATCTGTAAAATATACTGAGAATACAGCAGCCATCCATGTCATTAAATGCCCCTCCCTTCTATCCCTAGGTTCCAGGAATGGTGCTCATTATAAAGAGAAAGTTGTGTATGAATATATGAATCATTAAATCATTTGGCAGAAATTGCTTTTACTGAATTTTTGAGCCGTGTACTATGCTAAAAATAATTTTACAATCATCTGTCACATTCCCTTTACACCCAGTGACAACAGTGTTTTGCCTGAGTGGCTATACTGTTTAACGTGAGCTTCAGTGATGGTTACCTGAGAGGAAATTCATTTAAGCCAGATTGTTTTACAATGATTTCTAAGGATTCGACCTTGATTGTGAATCCAAACAATGAAGATCTCCCTTCTTCTATAAGAAACTTGACCAGTATTATTTCATACTAGAATACATACATGTATAATCTCTTTCACAGGTTAAAGTCTATATTTGCCAGTCTATCACCATATTCTGGGGTGAGTAGGACTCTGCAAGCTATGGCTTTATCTGTATCTTTACATGCAAAATGAGTATATACCCAGGGCAATTTTCTAAAATATGGTTGTGAAACTTTCTGAAGTTGTAAGTTAGCTGTTCACTTATGCTCTGCAGTTTTACTTCTGAGAAGCACTGCCTGCTCTAGAGTCTTGTAAAGTAATCCATAAAATGACTTCTAAACAACCCAGTCAGTTAGGCATTAGTTGAGGTTTTAACAAGTTTATTTTATAAGCAAACCCATGTGTAGTAAGTCAATTATTCAGATTTATTTCTTTTTACTACCAGTTTAAAGGATAGAACTTTCAACAGGGTAAGTCATAAAAGGGTGCGTTAGAGCATGAGTGTTTCAGCAAAGAGCACATCTTAGAGAATAGCTAGAGTGGGACGCTTTGAGCAACCAAAGGACTCTGGTGCCTTGGGTCCAAGGATAAAGACAATGCAAAGATTAGCTTGGAAAAGCATAAAGGACAAGTATCATATAATTTGGTTGTGGTTTCCTGAGAGCCGCTGAAAATCATTTACATCAGTCCACGCTGCAACCCCCAGTATCTGAGCTGGAGAATGCAAACCAGTAGACTTTTTTTCTTCTTCTTTTTTTTTTTTTTTGTGGCGAATACCGTTTGAGTCTAGCAAATGATTTCTAAAATTTTAACTATCTGGAAATTTACCAAATTATAATCAAGAGGCTTGAGTTCTAGCAGTGCCACTTCTCAGTAACTACCCAGGACATTTCCTAAACCTCTCTAAATTTTAGAATCTACATCCATTAAGTAGACTAAAACTGCATACTCATACTAGAAAAAATACAAATAATTTAAAATTATGATGTAATATATTCTGATACAGGGCTGGGACTAGGATGAGGTAGGTGAGGTGTCAAGGGGGCTACATTTAAAGAAGCATTCACTTTCAGGATCATGCAAGTGCAAGGTCGGTAGTGACAGTGAGTGCCTCATTCAATTTTATTTGAGGTGCCTTGCTGGCCTCACCTTAGTCCAGATGGAGTAGAGTATTCAGACAGTATTATCAAATGAGATCTAGTAGGAAAATTCCTAAAGGATGTTGAGAATTAAAGCACTTAACTAATTAAATCATTTAGGACAGAATTATGATATAAAATTTAATAGTAAAATGAGTTTAAGGAAAAAATGAGTTTAAGGGATAACTCATGAAAATTAATTGGAGGAAAATAATTCTCTTGCTGTCAGAAATACAAAATAAGTAAAGCAGCCAGACCTCAGAATAATCCTAAACTTCATCTAGCTAGAAGTAACTTCTGTTACTACATAAGTCATTTTGAAGAATTTTTTGTTTTATAAGTGAATTACAAAGTAAATTAATTTGAAATTTACTTTTCACTTTCAAAATGGCCTAGATCCACATTTTTCCCTTATCTGAATTGATAATTCTCACCATAAGAAGAGAAATATTTCTCATTATAATAAGACTAGTTTTACACAATTATATTTCACCTTATTTACATTAAAGGTTGAGGCTTAGGAGGTTAGTAATAATGAAAAGTGGAACCAAAGTAGACTGGAAGAATGTTGCAAAGAAGAAGGAAAACTGGTAGAGTTCAAGAAGCAGGAGAGTACACTTGTTAGGAGCATAGACTATGGGGCAAAACAACCTGGGGTGTGACCTTAGACAAGTCATTTAACCTCTCTGTTCATCAGTTTTTCCCATTTGTAAAATAGATGTCAAAAAAGTGCCTATCTCATAGCATTGTCCTGAGGCTCAAATGAGTTATTGCATGTAGAACACTTAGAACAGGGACTGACACTTAGTAAGTACTCCACTGATGTTGGCTGTTACTACAATTTCACTAGAATTTTCATTAAACAATCTCTACCCAAGTAAATCTTTAGTTTAATAAATGCTATTTTCCCCGTACATTGTGCTGAAGCCTATCTTATGCCTTACGTGTCTGCTCAAATTTGCTGAATTCTATGTTTACTAAAGATCATTTATATTTGGTCCCAAACCTGTCTACTTCCACTGCACTTTTTAAAAAATTACTCAATTTAAATAAATATTACATAGAGCCAAAATTAAATAAACTTGGCTCATGTATGAACACTAAGTTGAATTATTTGGAAAGACCAGATAAAGGTAAATCTTAAAACACATTGTCAGTGAGATACAGCTTCAGCAAAGTCTGGGGAAGAATTTGTAAATTTCCAGGAGGATTCTGTACTCACATAGCTTTTCAAGTATCTTCAAGTTATCACTTTAAAAAGAAACTCAAATTTTAAAAATTGAAGATGTTTAATGGATGAAGTTATCAAATAAACATAATGTGAAACTCGAGGCATTGGAATTATACTCAAAGAAAAGTCCTAGGGTTTCATCTAAATTTGCAAATGCCTGAACATTTACATATTTTTACTTAAGATAAAATATTTAAAGTATTTATCTATTTTTATGACACACCTCTTTAACCAAATATTTCAATTACCTGATAGATATCTCCATCTCTATTCTATTTTGTAAGAGGCCTTCTACAGTAACTGTAGCTTAGGAAGAGGAAACAGAAAGCTGGAAGATTAGGGCTGGCCCAAAGAAATAATAAATGTAAATAATATAATAATAATAAATGTAAACATTAGAATTTTCTAATGTTAGCCCATTTCGTCTAGACAGAAAAGGAGGGAGAGTTCTGTTCAGTTTAAAAAGAAAAAATCTAAGTATCTTGTTTTTTCCTCTTAGAACTTGAGTGAATGAACAAGATACATCTTTCTTAGAAACCAAACCCAAACCTAAACACACGGAAAATCTTGTAGGATCAGAACTATGTGCCGTGTTCTAGAAGACATGATAACATTTCTTAAAAAAAACAAAAAATAAAAAAACCAAACCAATTCCTTTTGAATTTTCAAAGTGTGAATCCTAGTATATAATTTTAGGTGATGACTTTAAAATGTTTTCAGCTTCACCTTATGCAGTGGATTAATTCCTAGAAATTCACATGTAGTTTTTTTGCAAAGCAAATCATATTTGAACTATATTAGAAACAAGTAAATACTTCCATGTAGATGAAATAAAAGAAATAAAAAGCACTCAGTAGATTATTTTTAAAGCAAATAGAGACAACTTATCTCCTATGAAACTTGCATCAATATTTAGCAAAGGGCATATGTCTTCTGTGAATAAAGAGCTTTTACACATTAGTAAAAAAATGAATATTCCTATAATCCTATAGAAAAATGAAAAAGGTTATGAATAGGTAATTTATTTAAATGCTAAAATAAATAAGCATATGAAAAAATTTAACTTTACTAGTAATTTTTAAAATGTAAATTTAAGCAATGTAATCATTAACATTGACAAAGGAAAAAAAGGACTATACAATACAATTTGACAATTAAGGTTCAAAAGTAATAAGAATATAAATGCCTTGTATACAAATATTGCTATGGAAATTACTACAGTTCAGTTAATGCAATAATATAACTACTTGCTTATCCACTATGGTATTAGAAATACAAAGAAAATTGTTAAGTAAGCAAAATGTCCAATATTAGGGACTTGGTTAAATAAATTACAGCATTTCCATTAAGGAGCTATGCTGCAATTAAAAATATTACAATTGCATACTTAATAAAGTGGGGGAAATATTCATGCTATATTACTAAGTTTTAAAAGTACAAAATAAAATATTATGTGAAAATAGTTCAATTTCATAAAATGAGAAAGAAAATAGAATGAAAAGGTCTCTATCAAAAAGTTAATAGTGAAAGTATTAATAATTTTAATAATTAATTAACAATATATTACCTGTCTTTCAAATGTTAATTCCTCTTTGAAGCCTTATTCAACCAGAAGTGATTTCTCCTTCCTTTGAATTCCATGGCAATCTGCTTCTATCTCACATTAAGGAATTAAACTATGTCATCTTCTACTAAACCTGCTGGTGAACATATCTTCCTTTTCTTACTTTGATTGCCCTCTCTGTAATCAGGGCATACATATATCATATCCTCTATAATAGTGAGTAGAGTGACTTGTACAATCATCATTTTAAGATGCATATTTACTGACTATTTACAATTTGCCAGGCACTGAGTTAAGGCCTGGGGACTATGGAAAACCTGATAATATACTTGCTTGGCCTAGTGTGGGATGAATCAAGAAGAGAAAATTATAAAATAGCTTTTATAAGTATACGGAGTAGTAACTCAGGAAGGGAAGAAAACCCAGGCTTTGGGGCTTAGTGAAAACTCTTTAGAGGAAGAACATTCAGGAATCATTAGATGAAGGATGAGTCGGAGAAGAATGGTGATCTTGGTCAAATGGTGATTGGTCAAATGGTGATTTGCCCTTGTATTTCTAGCATTGGAATCTAGTGCACTGGGAAGGAATACAAGAATATATGTAATAAAAATGGGGGGCTTCCCTGGTGGCGCAGTGGTTGAGAGTCCGCCTGCTGATGCAGGGGACACGGGTTCGTGCCCCGGTCCGGGAAGATCCCACATGCCGCGGAGCGGCTGGGCCCGTGAGCCATGGCCGCTGAGCCTGGGCGTCCGGAGCCTGTGCTCCGCAACGGGAGAGGCCACAACAATGAGAGGCCCGCGTACCGCAAAAAAAAAAAAAAAAAAAAAAATGAAGCAAATTTCTCTAATTTATGGTCTGTGTTTAAGGCCATGTGTAAAAATTTATACTCAAGTTAGCTTTGTGCCTGAAAACTGAAATAAAGTAATATCACTTTTCTACCTTTTGTCCACTATTCAAACCTACCTCATTCTTCCATATTTTACTATTTTGCATAAGACAAGGGACCAGAAAAATCCATTTAACAACAGAAATCATATCCTTTATCAGCAAAAGATATAATTTGGTAAAGGACTAAAGAAAGAATGAATATTATTTGGGAGTTTTTCCTCTGTGTTTGAATTTGTCATCTGGCATGCCTTTTTTAGATATTTTGTTCTTTCCTAATATTAAGATAGGGATGAAATTATGAGAGAAATAGGGATTTATAAATAAAAGGCAAACAGGTTTTGAAGGAAGATAATCCACTTGGTATTTATAAAACATTAAATACTAAGGTACTTTCATAATTATGAAAACTGCTTAAGAAGTAGTGAGTCTAGCATTACATCTTCAAAAAGTACTAATGCCCTATTGCTCATCTCCTGAGATGCTGGATTACATTAAAAATAAAAATTCTGAAAAAGAGTAAACTCTTGGTCTTGTTGCTTGGGAGAAAAATCTAAACTTTAGTCTAGAGGCTAGCTCAAAAGTCTATCTTGGTTGCAGGCTTCAAGTCTGATAGGAATCACAGCTCCTCAGTTGAAAACCTATTAAAAGTAGCAGCAAGGTTAATGGAGAGCAAGCTAAATCTCCTCGGAATAATTCATGCTGACATTGAAATGTGTGCTGCCACAATTTTGCTCTGTGGACTTGGAGATGCTGCTATTCACCCAGCACTGGGAGAGGGAAGGAGCACAAATGGACTCACAGTTCTGGATGTTGGAGGAGCTGAAGGACTGGTTAGGGAAACCATCTCCTGGATTGCTAATCGGAGCTTTAAGCGATGCAGAGGATTGCTGATTCCAATTTCTCTCTGGATCTCAGTGTCTGATAAAGCAGACATAATGGCACCGCTCTTCACATTGGCTCGGCAGGCTGCCACATACCAAGCAGGCATTCCCAACCAGAGCTGTTGGATAGGGAAAAATACATACCCAGGTTATAATAATAGTTAACCATTAACAATGTCTATGCGCTAGACATTATTTTAAGTATCTTACTTGTATGAACTCATTTATTACCACACCCCAAGAAAGAGATGCTATTATTTTTTCCCGAGAAGAGACAGATGCACAAAGACATTAAATAATTTATTCAAAAAAACCAGTTAGGCAGTAATGGAAACAAAGATTGGAAATGTAGACTTCAGGGTCTGCAATTTAACAACTAATTTATATTATTAGGGATACATATAATGGCTGCACCTCACCAAATCTCCTCTTGAGTTTAAGGACAAGAACAGCTACAAGCTGCGTTTGGTAAAGGCTCAATTAACATTTGTTTAATAAACGACTTCAGTTTATAACTCTCCTTTGGAATTCTGAGTGCCTTTGATCAAAGGCTTTAATGTGGCTAATCCACATTTCCAATCTATCTACCTATAGGTGTATGAACTCAATTAGATGCTAAATATGAAAATACTTTCTGGAGAATGAAATGCTGGGCTAATGGAAGAGGCTAACATTATAAACATCTGGAAAACATTAGCTAAAGAGAGTTACAAAATGAATATTGCTTTGGAAATTAGGGATTGTGATTCTTCAGCTTTGCTGTGAGGCTCTGGAAAGACAATTGAATCGGTAGTGCAATGAGCACAGCATAACGCCTGGCATATTATCTGCAGCACAGGGTGAACGCACTGTGTTGTAGCATCTGAATTACATACACTTAAATAAGGAATATTCTTTCCAATCCTCTCCACCCCTCCTCCATCATTAGCTATGAGTAAGAAACAGGCACATGCAAATGAGCAGTTTAAATCTTGGTTTTAAACAGCCAAAATACTGATTTTTTTGTTGTTGTTGTTGATTTTATTTGTTGATATGAACAGATTGAGTAAAAGGAGAGAGCATGAGAGTGAGAAAAAGTGAGAGAGTAAGAGAAGAAAACCTATAAATCAGCAGTATACAATGCCAAGAGCTCTGGATCAAGAATCAGAAGGCTTGGGCTCTAATTCCTTCCTTGTCATTGGCAAGTCAAGTAAGTCCTCTAAACCTCAGCCTTATTTTCCCCATTTGTAAAATGGAAGGGATTCGGCTTTATTATTTCTAAGGCTTGGTGTTACGCAGCTTCTAAGATGGCTCCCAATGATCTCACTTCCTGACATTCCTGCCCTTGTATCGTCCTCTTCCTCTGAGTTTGGGCTGGACCTGGTGACTTACTGTAATGAAAAGACTATGATAAAAGTGATGGGATCTGACTTTCCAGATTAGGTTATGAAAAGACTGTGGCTTCATTCCTGCCAGTCCTCTCCCCCTCTGTCTTCTCCGAGCTCTCACTCTGGGGAAAGCCAGCTGCAGGGCTGTGAGTTGTCCTTTGAGACGCCCACATGGAAAGGAACAGATGTCTCTGGCCAACAGCTAGCAAGGAACTGAGTCAGCTTGGAATTGGATTTCCCCAAGTCAAGCCTTGAGATGACTGCTGTCCTGGCTGACACCTTGCTTGCAGCCTTGTGAGAGACTTTGAACAGAGGCAGTATCTAACCCATGTCCAGATTCCTGACCTACAGAAGCCAGGAGGAAAATAAATGCTAAGTGTTGGGATAATTTGTTACATGATAATAGGAAACACTGATTTTTTTTAATTAAAAAATTCTGCCATATTAAAGGGTTGCTTGCCTCTGTAGAGGAAACACAAAAAGTCAAATCTTTCAGTCAATGTGGCCTGACTGAGATAAGAGAAGGAGAGAGGGGATATAGGTACAGTGCATGACTGAATATAGTATCTCCTACAGGTTAGGCAAAGGAATTGACCTTGCCTTGACAGACATGATTAGCTATGACAGAAGATGGGACTTGACTTCATAGTTTGTAAACTCAAGTTGTTCAAAATAACTAAACATCTAAATATACCTTCACTGGACCCTAAAGATTGTCACCTCTTTTCATCTCCTCTATGCTAAGATATTTGGATTTCCACACTGGTTAACATTACCCAAATGCTTGCCAATACATGGTTACCAAGGTCATCCCTGATTAGACTTTTACAAAGTTTTTGGTGTCAATAAATGGTGTGTGAAGCATCAGACTTATTTGTTCACATCACTCTTAGCGGGCTGTGCACTGAAGGAGATACTAAAGGAGGTGAAAGTTAAGAGCTCTCATTCATTGGATCACCCACCTCATTCATCTTGTTTATTCCATTGTATAATTTCACTTATTATGCAACACTGGTTTCCTTGTTGTTCCCTGGAAACAGCCCAGGCCTTTTTCTGCCTCAGGACCTTTGCATCTGCTGCTCCCTCTATTTGAATGCTTGTCCCCTCTATCTTCACATGCCTTACTCCCTCACATACTTTAAATCTTTACTCAAATGTCTCCTTCCCTCTGAATGTCTCTTCCCCTCCTTCCCAGAACAGCAAACAGACATTCTTTATCCCCATTCCTTGCCTTATTTTTTTTCCATGGCACTTAGCTTCTAACATACAGTGTCATTTACTCCTCAATCTGTCATCGCATGAAAGAAAATAAGCTCAAGGAGGACCAATGTTTCATATACACACTCTGTTCAGAGGTGCATTTGAAGCATCTAGAACAAAGTCAGGCGCCAAAGAGGTGCTCTGTAAATAGTTGTGAAGTCACTGTATAAAGTCATTTTATAAAGTCACTTTACGGAGCACATTATGAGCAATTTCTGCATGCTCAGGATAGTTCTAATTAGCACAAACTTCACTGCTTGTCATTTCCTAGCCCCTTAATGTCAGTAAATCTGTTTTTTTTTTTTTTTTATATATAAAGGATTTGTTCATCACTTGCCAAAACAGCAGTTAACGCTCTGTCAAACTGCAGCTCATTTTACTGGAGTGAAACTGAACAAAGAATTGATCTCAGTTTTGAGGTGGGCTTTCTTAAGCATTTTGTCTTATAATTGACTTTTAAAGTATAGTAAGTTGAAAGAAATATTTAGAAGAAGAAGCTCTGATCACTAATAAGCTAAAAATTCCCTGACTGATATAAAAGAATAAAATAAAGCAAGACACAGCCTTCTTTCACTTAGCCCAAGAAAAAAATGCAGCATGTTTTTATATTTATCTGTATATTATTATTTTTTAAACTCAAGTGAGTTTTGATTGTTCCTTATTGATTAATTCATTAGCTCTGGATGTGATATGATAATGAAGGTGGACAATTTTATAATCCTGAACCTTTTAAAACAATGGGTTTTAATTGCCTCTGCCAAGCAAGAAAAGTTCATACAGTCAGTCCCTTGGTACCCTCAGGAAATTGGCTCCAGGACACCCCATACCAAAATCCGCAGATGCTCAAGTCCCTTACTGTTGGGCCTTGGGATACACAGGCTCATCATCCTCGGATTCTGTCTCGGATTGACGTGTTTGGTTGAATCCACGATGGGGAACCCATGGATAGGGAGGGCTGACTGTATTCTTCTTTGCCTTGACATCAGCATATCCTAGCAGCTACCAACAGCCCACACTAGAGAACTGAATGGAAGGGGCAGTGAAAACTATTGATAAGTGGTATGAAGGGGCCCTTCGTGGTCAAATATGTATTTCGTTCACTGTCCTGGTCTGCTCCTGCTGCCTCCAAGCTGATCAAGTATTAACTCACTTTTCCAGACCCTTGTGTTATGCAGGAAATGCTGAATGCAGATTTTGTTTCATTAAAACATTCAGTCTAGACACAGAAGGGAATAAGGGAATGCATCTTCTTCTGCATAACTCCAAATGTCTAAATCTAGCTGGCCCCTAGTCTTAAAGAACTAGGTTCAGGAATTATACTACAAGCAAAGGAATGGCAGCAATATCTTGGATAAGACAGAAGTGTTAAATATATGGAGATGCCTCTTCTCTGTTAACCTGCTGATGAGAAAGGGCTCTGGACTGATGTACTGGGACAGGTGTTTTCTTGCAACAACAGAAGTATCACTCAAAAACCGTTTCTTGATTTACTCTAGATATGAAGAAGATAGAATTTACCAAAACTTTCTTTTATCTCACAGCCTGCTTCCTTCTGCCACAATCGCAAGAAAACATCAGAGTAAAATCACAAGAATGCCCACGGGTCCCTAGATAAAGCAAATATTCTCTTTATAAGTTATTCAAGACTATTGGAAAACTAGGATGTCAGGAACCGGTCTTTACTTGTCTCTAAAAATACTATCAAGTTAGCAGTGATTGGATTAAGAGCCTTCTGGTTTAACTCTCTTACCTCTAACCACGCGACTACAGTGGGCCCATCCCACTGCGCAAAAGGTAATCCCTTTCTCCGAGCTTCTTCTAGAAGTTCATGCCTGAAGTATACAGCAAAGATTATCAGTCAGGTAATATGGGAAAAGACGGCAGTGATTATTTTTAATGACAATATTTTTTAAAAACCCAATAATCCTTTATAAGCTTTTTATGAGTTAATACAGAAATAACAGAAATCCTTCTTCCTTTGAATAATACATGCAAATCATCCATTGATTTTATTAGAAATGAAACACTGACATCTAAAAATAATTTTCCCCAACACCTATTCACTAAAATTCAAACATGAAATGTTAATGGACTAAGAAGCTGAATTTTATTATCAGCAAATATCATATTCCCTAAACAGGAAACTGGCCCACATACGCGTGTTCTGGCATGCACCACAGGATCTAAATGAGGCTTCTTCCATCTGTCTTGCCTGTTTCCCTTATTATTTCAGTAGTAGATAAATGCCTGTTTATAGAGGCAGAAGATCAAGTTGGTCATTTTAGCCCCATTCAAGTGATATGCTTGATTTTAGTATGCTCTCTGGGTCCAGGTGGCTATCTTAGGAGTTAGCTTTTTGTATAGACTACAAAATTACTTCTCATTTGAAGAGAACTCCGAGGTAAACTGACTTCCATCACTACAAAGCAATGTAAGGTGTAAAATTCAATAGTACACATTTCTATTTATAATCACTACTGGTTTTAATGAAAGCAAAACATCTCAATGACAACAAATGGTTGTTTCTGATAACAAAAAGTTGTAAAGAACCTTGACAAATGCATCTTTAATCACTATTTCTACTACTGACCCTTGACATCCATCTACAAAACCAATTTCAGATCGCTCGTGATTGAAATAGCAAGTTTCTGTTTTCTTTGAAACTCAAATTGATATATACCTGGCCAGGACTAGATTGGAAAATATATTCTCTATTCCTTAGATGCATTGATCCTACACACACATTTTTACACATATTGCTTTATGTTGACTGTGTGTCTTTCATGCTTAGGAACTCTAAAATGAAGCATTTAATTATTTCCTAGTACCAACTGATTAATTGTTTATTGTGGTGGACTATAATATGTTAAAATATATGATAAAAATGTCTTTTAACACAAAAGCTTTCCATGTCTGTGATGGATGCTACCAAAAAAATGCAGTGTGACAAATAAAACAGGGAGGCAAAACAAAAATTAAAGTTATAGTAGATGAAGAGACTCAAATCAACTGCTCTTTCATTTCATGGGATAGCAAAGAAGCATGTGTAAGCTATTCAGCACCTGGGAAAGGGAACAGCAACACTGGTGCCATGAATCCAAGGTGAAACTAGAGGGACTCCCTCACCTGGCTTGCTCTACCCTCACCCATTCCCTCAGGCTTCCCAGTGACATTCCTTCATTGAATACCAGATTTGAATAGCATAGTCTCACTGTGACAGATAGACAGAAATGGGTTGAAGGGTTAAACAACCAACCATCAGGTACTTATTGAGCACCTATTGTGAGCTGAGACCTGTGGAAATACAGACATGCACCCAGTTTTCCAGGAGATCCCTGGTTACGTAGAAAAAGCAAACACATGAAATTGTTTAAAAACATAGTACAATGCACAATTAGATGCCAAAACTCAGTGAGGCATATTCTGAGGGTGAGGGTTTTGGAGAAGGGGTTAGTAGCAATGGAAATGATCAGTGAAGGCTTTACAGCAACTGAACTGACTTCGAAGGGCTGGTTGGGAAGGAGTTACAGATGATGTTCCAATCTGGATGAGCAGTAAGGGTGGATGGGCAGAGGCAGGACTGAACACAGAATACGTGCAAGAAAATTTAGAGTAGGCTTCCACAGAGCCAAGAGCATTATTGAGAGTTGTAATATTATATCCATTAGGGAAAAAAATACTTCCAGTTATGTGACAGGTGAGTGGCATTAAAGGGGAAGAAACAAGTATACATTTACAACTGGTTTTTGCTACATTTAGCAAAAAAGCAAGTCAATATGCACTCAACACCTAGGAAGCACATAACATTTTCACAAGTGAATTACATGAACTGTACATACGCCATTTTTGAAAACTAGAACATTTTAATTCTGACTAGTTCCTTAATAAAAAAATGCACCACATGAGCTGGAGTGATCCTACTAAAAGTTAAATTGGATAATGTAACTTCTCTGCTCATAACTTTCCAGTTACTACCTGTCTCACTGAGAATAAAAGCTCATGCAGCTGATAGGATCCACCCTACCCTCTTCATCTTTCTGACTCAATTCCCATCTCACTCCGCAACACTAGTTTCCTTGTTGCTCCCTGGAAACAGCCCAGGCCTTTTTCTGCCTCAGGACCTTTGCATCTGCTGCTCCCTCTATTTGAATGCTTGTCCCCTCTATCTTCACATGCCTTACTCCCTCACATACTTTAAATCTTTACTCAAATGTCTCCTTCCCTCTGAATATCTCTTCTCCTCCTTCCCAGAACAGCAAACAGACATTCTTTATCCCCATTCCTTGCCTTATTTTTTTCTCATGGCACTTAGCTTCTAACATACAGTGTCATTTACTCCTCAATCTGTCATCGCATGAAAGAAAATAAGCTCAAGGAGGACCAATGTTTCATATACATACTCTGTTCAGAGGTGCACTTGAAGCATCTAGAACAAAGTCAGGCACCAAAGAGGTGCTCTGTAAATAGTTGTGAATGTTGAACACGTCAGCCAGTATTTACATTTAGCTGCTTCTTGTTTCAGCAACTTGCATCCCATAATGTACTTTTTAGTCCATTTTTTTTAGCCACTTTGTCAGCATAGCACCCATTCCACACGATTCTAAGAGTCTGATCTGGTTTGCGACCCCTGATAGGAATCTGGTTGAGGTAATCCAGTGTGTTCAAATAATCCTATTCTCTTTTTGAACAGAAATTTATCATACAATTGTTTGAGAAGTCATTGGACGATGTAAACCTTGGAAAAGTTTTCCTTTTTTTTGCTTTGTTTATTGTGTTTAAATCACAAACTCTCATAGCACAATAACTTTAGTATGAGTTTGCAAAGATAATGAAATAAGGGGGCTCAAGTCCAGTGGATTCTGCCCTTTGGTCCTCAGCTGGCAGGGCTAAATCCCAAGTAGAGGCCTTTGAAATGACACACTTGAAACTGTGAGAAACAGGCCAGATTGGAGTGGATGGCTGGATTTTACTCTAGGACTGTGTGCTACATGATGTTAACTCCAGACCTGCTTTTCCTTAACCCAAGGGCAGTTTTTATTATGTAAAGAAATGCATTGAAATTCTCAAAGCAATATTACATTTAATTCTTCTCTATTATAAAAAAAGTCTGCATTATACAGAATTTATAAGAGACATATATCTGGGCATATTGGCTTGAGAGAGAGGCACTGTTAGAAAAATAAAGCAATATGGGTAATGCTCTAATTGTTGGAAATCACTGAGTTTAATACATGATGATTTCCTAACATTATTAAGGGCATGTATAGCATTAATTTCATGGGGCCATTGTTGTCATTAGATATTTTGAAGTCACTGTCAGAAAAATATTAGAAATACTAAATATAAAGCTGATTTGGCCCAAACAGGCATTTTGTATATACTGGTGCTCTCTGTCCGTCCAGTGCATGTGTAGAAATTTATGCATTCTCTCTGTACCCCAGATTCAACCTTTTCAAAGGTTCAGTGACAGTTCTTCCAGAGCGATGTCATGATCACATTCTCCAGTACACATCTGCCTCTGAAATTACCGTCTTTCTATTCAGGCCTAAAGAAACATTTTTGCCTCCCTTCCTTCCTTCCTTCTTTTCCTCCATCCTTCCTTCATCCCTTCTTTCCTTCTTTCTTCCCTCCCTTCTTTCCTTCCCTCCCTTCTTTCCTTTCTCCCTCCCTTGCCTCCCTCCCTCCTCTCTTTCCTTCCTTCCTTTCTTTTAGACAATCTAATATTTAACCATCCTTTCCCCTCAAATCGCTTATACATTACTATAGTTATGGGCATCCATTTTTGTTTTAAGTTTTAGACCAGATTCAGTAGCACTTCCTTCTAGAGGAAGTTTCAGGTACAGGATTGTCATTTCCTGTGTGGAAACAAAAAAAGAAAAGTACTAATTGTAAGGGAAGGTCATTTTGAATCAGAAAAACTTCTGAGTCACTGAGTATTTTCAGGGAACACATTCTTGTCTGCAATAAAGAATACCATTAGATTCCCTCCAAAGGCCTCAGACTCTCTTGATAAGGTGTCAGTGCGTTACTGTAAATGGAATGTGACACATTAAGAAGGCCCAGCACTTGGGGAATGCTCAGGTGTGTGAGTAATTGGCAAGTTCATACAGAAATGTGCAGAGGGCAGCCTGCACTTGCCTGTGCCTGATCTGAAGACAGGAACAAAGCGTGGGCACCCTAGTAATGTCTAGACCCAAGGATTTCTAGATAAAGGATTGAGAATGTCTAAAAATGTAAATAAATCAAGGGTATTTTCCAGGCTTGTAGCTCCTAAATACTAATACAGACTAATTTAAGCAAGTATGATTTTGCTTAAATGATTCCATCCAAATAGAAATGTCTGGCTCCTCCTTTTCAGGTTTTATGTCTTTCTCCAATTACTTCAGTTTTGACCTCATAGGTGGAGTATGCTTACATTTCTAAGCTCTGTTTCCTTCACACTAAACAATATCCACACACCTTCCTGTCTTGTCTTCCCACTCACTTTATCTTGATTTTCAAGACACAACAAAAATAACTTCCTCTCAGAAGCCATCCTACCCTGGACCCGGGGGAAATATTTACTACTTATTTTTATAGGCCCCTTAGTACTAAACAATTTTCCCTAGAATATCTTTAACATTTTATTGAGTCAGAGATTTTAGCCAGTTTTATTTTTTGTTTTGAGGACAAAAAACAGATACATGGTAGGTCTACAAAAATCTAATGACTGACTGCCAAACCTAGTCTGGGGGCATACAAAGTCCCTGTTCTTCTACCCTTACAGTTTGGGAGAACAACTTGTAAATCAACAAATTCAATAAGATGATAAAACTCTGAGAAATGAAATTCATTAGTTACTCAAAAATTCATAAACTATGGGGGCAGGAAAGTCTCCTTTTCCATATTTTTCCAGTGTGGATGGTTCATTGCTGTCAGCGAAAAGAGACTTTATTCTCAGACCACTTAGCCTAGGATGCTATTTTGGGACTGCCAATTTGCAACATGACTGTCTAAATACCATAGGGTACCATTTCCTTTGTCACTCAGACTGGCCATTTCAGTCACCCTCCATTTAATGCCTGTTAATTTCCCATTCATACTTTGCATTTTATCTTCTTTCACTTTCTCTTTTCACTGCCATTATTCTTTTTTCTGTCTTTTAACTGGCCCCACTCTCCAAGCTTCTTACCCTTGCAATTCACTGCCATGAAAAAAATCTGCTGTCATGGCAAAGTAGGTAATACAGTGGGCTCTGAAGTGGGAATGCTTGGGCTGGATTCCTGGTGCCCTCCCTTCTTAGCTGTGCATCCAAAGACAAGTCACTTTACCTTTTTGTGCCTCAGTTTCCTCATCTGTAAAATGAAGTTGATAACAGTACCTACCTACCTCAGAGGGTTGGTATGAGAGTTGAATAAGAAAATATATGTAATGTGATGACGACAACAGTGACTTGTACAAAGGAAACAGCCAATACGTGAGCTATTTATCATTGCACTATCCTCTGAAAACCCTTCAATGGTTCCTCGAATGCCTAAAGCATAATCCTTAACCTGGATTACAAAGACTGAAATCGGTTTAGTCTTGATTTTCCTTTCTAATCATCTTTCCTTATTTTTCACTAGAACTGAAAACCTACTTTGGCAAATAATATGAATAATTCCATCTTTGCAAGTACCATTTTCCAGAGTTGGTACGTTCTTTCTCTTCTTCCTCCGCTATCAAAATCTTACTGTTTGCCTAAATCATGAAACTTCCTTTTATTTTTGATCATCCCAGATCCCACAATGACTTTTTTATCTTTCAGAATCTGGAAACTCATAGTGTCAGCATTGCTCATAAAGACTATTGATGAGCAGCACATACATGGGCCTCATCTCCCACCCAAGACTAAAGCCCTGGAGATGAGAGTTTGCTCTTCTACTGTACCATGCATTTTTCTTTGCAGGATCTAGCCAAGAATATCTTTTGCAAGATTGCTATTTTGTAATCCATGAACTCTCAGTGTTGACAACAATCCAGGATCCTTGATCAAAGGGCAGCTTTTAAGTATTCTATGTCCTTGTTAATATCCAACTACTTATTACATCTTAAAAAGAAGTAAGAATTTTGCTTACCTGTTACACAGATTGGCTGCAGGAAGAAATAAAAGTGCCCTCTCTAACATTAAATATGACATTTTGTAAATTGATCAACTATTACCAAAGCTTTTGTTCAAATTCTCATTTGTAGATCATGGAAATGAACTCCCAGAGTCTGCCTCTCCTTTGGTATTCCCTACCTCTCATCCTTGTTCCAACTTCCAGAAAGACCTTTCTAAACACAAATATTTTTGTAAGAGTTGCCTGCTTAAAAATCTCCCCCTTGAGGTTTTTAAGCAGGCAACTGAAAATATAGGTCAAATATCTTAGTTCAACTAAAAAGACCCTTGGTGATCTGGCCCTTGGCTATCTCCCAGCTTCTTCTGCTCAAGCAATACTGAAATACTTGCCATTTTCCAAATACCTCATTCTGTTTTACCCTCTATGACTTTGTATATGCCTTTTTCTTCTGCCTAGAGCATCCTTCTTCGCATCATAATTGTGACAAACTCACACTTATCTTTCTGACAAAATTTATGCTTTATCCTTCCTGTTAAGATGCCAAGACTTTTCACAGGGAGAATAAATTTTCTCTTCTACAAAAATATTATAACTTGTATATACTCTAGTTATTGCACTTACTATACTTCTCATTTAAAATTTAAAATTGTATTTAAATGTAATTAAATAAGTTGTATTATAATTGAATACAGTGAGTACTATAATAGAACTTTATCTAATGTGCTCTCTTATTCATATGAACCACCTCATATCTTTCTAAGATATAATATCATGGTTTGAAAGACCAAAGTCTCTCTATGCAGGCAAATTAGGGTTTAGAGCTCAGATAATAACAGCTGACATGCATATATCACTTACTACGTGTGAGGCACTATCCTCAGTGCTTTATGTGTGTAAGTCATTTAATCTTCACAACAATCCAATAAGATACATGTCGATACACATTTGCAGATGAGGACACTGAAGAAAAGAGGCCGCTTGGAGCACAGAGCTGGTGAGTGCAGAGCCAGAATCTGAGTGCCAGCCACCTGGTCACACAGTCAGCCTCTTAACACCCCACACTATCCTTTAGCTAATTAACCTCTCTGAACTTTTCATAAACGTAAAAGGAAGAGAGTAACAACCACCTCTTTGTTAGAATTAAAGACAATGATAGTTTTCCACCTTTATTTCTCTCCTTTTTTTTCGTTCATATTTAGGCATACATTTATGTGACTTCCTGGCTAATATAGATAGTCTTTTCCCCCTCACTATCACACATTTCAGTCCTCAACCCTATAAGAGAAAAAAAGAGCTATGACTTTTCTTTTCTTGCTGTTCCCTACTACAAACAGGCTCTGAATCTTGGCCAGAGGAAGGAGGTTACCCCCATTTATACAACCAGGATGGAAAAACTGAATTTGTTTCCGTTCAATTAATTTTGTATTATTGTAATACAAAGTAATTCTCTGGTTGAATAATTTATCTTTAGGGCTTATTTACTTACTGAGGCACACAACAAGTACTTACATATTGATACAACCGGGAGAAATAAGTATGTGGCTCGATAAGAACCAAGAATGAAATATAAGTCAAAATAATTTGACAATTGAATCTACTTCTTAAAAGTGTAGCACAGAGAATAAATCTTCCCTACATAATATAACAGTAAATTTACATAGACTTCACACCATTATTAATTATAAAATGTATCTTGTTCCAATAAACTTCAACAGTCAAGAGGGTAAATAGAACATGATCTCCTCAAATTTCAACCAGACAATGAGCTATAATCTCATCATTCAGAAATCTATATCTGTTGATCAATTCCATGAAAATTAACATTACATATTTGAGAAACTGTTTGAAATGCTGGTCAGCAAATATGAAGGAAATATGGTGCCACTTCAAATTTTTTAAATTCTGTAAGCTGAAAATGTATATATTAATTAACATAATTATCCTAAACAGAAATATATTACAAATCCCAATCAGCTGCTTCAGGCATTGATGACCTAAGTAAACACAGTTAGCTCCATAAAATTAAGAGTTCCAAATCCGACATTAACAAGGTTCACTTGACTTTGAAAGCACCGCGTGCTGTGATTTTGTATGTGTGTAAGTGCAAGTGTGTGTGTTTGTGTATCCTGTTATGGCACATTTTCACATGTAGTGCATATAAAAGTCCATTATACATTTAAGTAGTGTTTTATTTAGGTTCTCAGAATACATGCTAGGTGGCTTGAAATTATTTAATTACATAAAACCAAAGTTCATTCATGTTGAAACCTTTTTTTCCCCTGCAAGCTACTTGAAATGGAGGGCACAGTCTCAGGAAAGAAATTTAATTTATTTGTGAATTTGAGTAGGGGTTTACATAATTTCACTCCTCATTTTATTTTGAATTTAATCACTTTCAAAACCACTGAAAAGGTATAAACACACACATGCACGCACAAATGCGATGGAGCAATACAGTTACTCATGCTGTTATTAAAAACTAGAGGGGCTTGTATTACTTTCCAGTAAACAATTTCACTTTTCCAAGACACTGGGGTTTGTTCTTCCCAGTCCCTTCCTGACTGTACATTGGGGACTTACTGGAGGAACATTGGTAATTTTTCAGGTTTATATGGATGCCATTTAGACTAGATGGCTTTAGTGCTTCATCTAATTTTGAGCCCTCTTTAACTCAGATTTGAAGTTTATAGTTTCTATGCTTCTGAGATTATTCATATCTTCTCATACTCTTGTGAGTATTGGGAAGTTGACAGTAATATTAGAAAGTACACAGAATATGAGTCAGTCACTCAAAAGTATGCAACAAACACATGGGAAAGTTGGGGCTTAAAGTCTTGTCTTCTGATTCCTAATTCAATATTCTTTCCACTTCAAATCTTCCCACGTCTTTACTATGTTTGTACTATCTTCTCCTGACATTTAACCTCCTAAGCTTTCTTTTAGCAACTGTACTAAGGGAATGATTTTGAGGTCTTAAAATGTTTAAATTCCAGGAGCATGTGCAAGACAAGAAATTGAATTTTCCAATTAAGGTAATTATATCAGTTTCTTAAAGTCCATAAATATTGATGCCTTATGAATCTATTATTTTTCAATATTTCATTCAAAAAGGGATGGGGGAATGAAGTTGTATTTCTTGACATTGTTTTCATTATCTCAATTTCCTCATGAAACTTAAAATCATTAGGCCAATAATTCATGATAACATGAAAATAATGCTTTAAAAATCCAATGTCAGAATACCGATTGTTTTTAAAAAGTAAGATCTTACAACTTGCATTTGGCCAGCATAGTTGAATAGCATTCTAATCACAGCTTACCTTGCATTTGCAAGAACACTTCCTAGAATTTAATATCATAAATTATCCTTACTTAAGTAAATATTGCATTGTTAAATAATTAGTAATAGTAACTATAACTTAAAATTAGAGTAGGAAAAATATAACAAATATAAACCATATTAATGAACAAAGCACATGACCTTTATTGGTATATAAAATATCCATATTGCCAATTAGTGACACTCTCCACAATTCCTGAATAATTGCATCTTATTGGAGCCATTTTACTTGTCCCCTCAAAATGTTTTGCTTTAAATGTAAAAGCAAAACCTCTCTCGATCTAAAGTGTTTTGTAGCTCACCATGTTACCAATGCAGACATTTGCACGAAGGTGATATTTTATAATATTATGCATAATTTGTTTTACTTTGAAGCCCAGTTGGTTTTAGAAATAAATAACAAATTCTAAGTTTAGTTCAAAAAGCAGGATTTGAAATTTGAAACAGTAATCTTAGTAATATACCTTTTCAAAGCTTTAAAAATTAACTAGTAGTATAGGAAACAAAAGAACACACAAAACCAAAGGGTTCAGCCAAAACCAAGGATTACTTTGGAATCTAAGTGTAAAAGTCCTTCTGGGGAAGATCCAGCATTTAACCTACTTCATGTACGTGTAGTTCTAGTAATCAACAAATAAACTTATCTCTTGAATATAATGCTGGTGGAAAACCACACAGCACTAGGAAAAACATACAGGCAGTCTCAGCCTTGCAGCACAGTCAAAAGTACTCAAGTGGCCTGCAACTATTACTTAAGCCTCACTGAATGTCACACTAACTCCTAGAGAGTGACTTGAGAAACAGGGGAAATGTCATCTGGATTGCCTTTTGATATATGTGTAATAGAACCGAAGAAACTGAAGTGCCTGAAAGGACAACATGATTAATCCTGAATGTGAACAACATTTCTCTGAACCAATGATTCCTTTTATGGTAAGGAAACGAATACACTTCACAACTTTCATTTTAGGTCAGAGGCAGTGCAGCTTGTGTTACAACTGAAAAGAGAAATACTAAAGATAAAAGAAAAAGAGGATGGTGCTGAAAATAAACATGTTCAGCAGCCATTGTGATTCAACTTACCCTGACGTGCTTTTCATGAGATGAAGAAGGACGGATGGAAAAGAAAAGCACACAAATGTTAATGGATACATTTCAATCCAAAGAAAGCCATGGAATAAAACAAGAGCATCATTTCAGATGTGTGGAAGCTCAGATACGAGAAAGACATGGTACTTTTTTTCCTCACCATGACACACATACTCACTGCGTCCAAAAGCATAATCAGGCTGAGTGCAGTTCTAATAGTTGAACAGTAAGTCTGTCTCTTGAAAATGAGCCACTCTGAAACATGCATGACCACATTTTCCCAGCCTCTAGTAACCCCCTGGAGGAAGTCAGGCAGCTTGTTAAAGAATGTTTTTTGCCTCAGGCTACTGTTTACAAATAGAAGCAGTAACTTATTAAGTGGTGCTCAGATTCTCATACAGATTTATAAGCTTACTGTTAGAGCTTAAGAAAAATACAGCAGACTTGGAAAGGCAGCAACTTGAAGAAAGCACTGGTTTGAGGGTCAGAGTGTCTGGATTCCAGTTCACATACATGGTTTCGTCAAAATCACTAGTAGGTTCTGATGTTCAATCTCCTGAACTTAATTTGAGGCAAGAAGAAATTTGTACATTCCAGATCCACAATTTTATAATTCTAACAAGTGCTGTAACAATAATAATTATGTGCCAGTAATCAGATCATGAGGAAGTATAAAAAAATTCTATCACTCTTCTTCCCCTGCCACATGGAATTCTTCCTCCTCTATTTGAACTGCCAAAATAAATGTTGAGCTGTGCTAACTGGGTGTCTTTCAGTAGAAGCATTTATTTATCTGGACAGATGTTCATAAATGTTGCTCTGAGGGAGAAAATGAACTAGACTGGTTCACAAATGCTACGAAAAATCATCACAAAAACGTAGATTTAAATGTAGTGGTTGAAGTAGCCCACTTGTTCCCTGGATAGAATAGAGGCACTGGGAAAATATGGAATTTAAATAATCCAACAAAAGGCCATGAGAATATTATTTAAAATTTTCTGTACAAGCATAATAGATTAATTCTTAGAAAAATAAAACTTACTATAGCTCATAAAATAGAGTCAATATAACAAAATATGAAGCAGAGATTCCTATCTAAGAAATGAGGCAAGTTAGAGAGCTCCCTTTTTATTGCACAATCATTATAAAGAAAAGCTGGACGTGCGATGCCACACCCTGCACATGCCTCCTCCAAACACATTCATTCAGAGAAACTGTGTATTCTTTCATTAAATGTGCATTTTAGAGAAATGCATGTTCTTTGACCTTAGCTGCAGAACAGCTGTGGCAAGCTCTTTAAATTTTCACATAAACGAAAACATAATTGTCCATACAAATTGGCATCACAATGTCCTAAGAAATTTAAGGCATATTTCTTACATCATATATGCAACATAAAGAAAATTAAGACCCAAAAGAGATACATTCCAGGCGGTTAAAGTGGTTTTCCTGTCAACATACCTGTGAACACTTTGATGAGTTCTGAGAAAAGGGCAATTTCTGTGCTCTTCATGAAAATGGCCAAAGTATTTGGGGACAGTTATTACCATGGACAAAATAATCTTCCTCAGTCTACTAGCTACCTAGGAATTGCTCTCCAATAAAACAAGTTGAACAAATCTGCACACAGTGGAATATTAATATTTCTCACATATTTATCATTTTTAAAATAGGAAACTTGTATCTATAGAAATACCCTGAATATAAAACATAAGAGAAATGATGAAAATAAACAGGAAACACAAATATAAAGGCATCACTCAAGAAGTATTGCTTAAAGTTCTAATATATATATTGATGTATATGTTATCTGACTTTTCATAGTTTTTATGAACTTTCTTCTCCTCTATAGTCAATTAGTTTAAGAGCAATGCTGAGCAGCTATCTCACTTTAGAATAGTAAGTATTTCAGCTCACGACCTTCAAAAAAATATGTTCTGCAAAGAATCATAAATGACTCTAAGAGAGTTTGTGATAATATATTATAAATTCATATCAGAGGTAATATATATTTGCATAATTTTTTTGGTCTGGATAAAGTGATTTTTCTTCTTATAAAAGTTGATATTCTTTTCTACATGCAGTTATTTACAGGAACACATAACCTCTTATTCTTTTTCTTTCTACTCCAGATTGTCAAGGTTACGAGACTGGCAAGAGAGATTCTGGTCAAGAATTAACATTTTTCAGTTAAAGACCACTGTAAGTAATAGGCAAATAACAATTTTTCATTGACCTAGAAAACAGGTTTTAAGGTACCCACTAATGAATAAGATCAATCCAGTTACTGGCACAATATTTTCCTTGGGAACATCAGCATACATCCAGACACAAACAAGAAGACATTATCAACTAACGTCTATCTTATATTCCAAAACAGGATTCTTAAATGTTTAAGTTTCCTCACTTTAATCTTCTAGATCTCTTACTGAATGAATGGGCCTTCGGTTTATAAACTAGCTAACTTTGAATGTACAACTCCATATTAGAAATAATTTACTAAATGAACTCCATATGTGGAATATAGTTGCCTCTTGCTTCTTAAGGTTCAAGTTGGTGACTCAGAAATTTAAAAAATCAATCATTAACACCAGATTGGGAAGTGAACAGGTAGTAACTGAAGTGGAAAAGTGGAATGAAGAAAGGATTTCTTTCAATAGGTGAAACTTGAGAATGTGTAAATGCTGATGGCCACAACACCGAAGAGAGCAGAATTTGAATGTATAAGTACAAGTGGGAAACTGGCACAACGTGACAGACAAAATGGGAAAGGATGCTCTTAAGTAAGAAGAGATTAACCTAGTTTCTGTAATAAAGCAGGATGGGGGCAAGTGTTAGTGTGGATTTGGCAGCAAATAATTCAGAGGACTCAGATTGGTCTCTTTTTTTCTCTCCCTCTGAAGTAGAATGTGAACGCACCTGCAGAAGATGTGGGTTTGAGGACAGTGGAGGTCTCCAACAGAAGTTGCAGAGAGTAGAAAGAAGATTGGTGAGAGAAAAGTACTGGGATTACCTGGCAGTGTTGAATTCCCAAATGAAGCTGGTCCAAATTTCCCTGTATTAATTTTCTCCTGCAGCACAGAGGTGCCCTAATGTAGCCATGGAGAAAGAATATTCATTGGT
The DNA here is from genome assembly GCF_059928025.1 of Delphinapterus leucas. Classification (NCBI taxonomy): domain Eukaryota; kingdom Metazoa; phylum Chordata; class Mammalia; order Artiodactyla; family Monodontidae; genus Delphinapterus; species Delphinapterus leucas. Next base: position 65,220,065 of record NC_143139.1, read on the forward strand.
GGCTGTAGTTATGATGTGGATGTCACCAAATGAAAGAGGAGTGATGGGCTTTAGCAATTTTTGAGTGTGGTGAAATTATGGACATAGAATTTAAGCTAAATAGGGAGAGAGAAGAGGACCAAATGGGACTGATGCACTGGGAAAGGATAGAAGTTTTTAAAAAGACGATAGTAGAAGAAGTTGATAAAGGGAGCTGAAGGGAGGAGATAGGAAGGAATGATATGCTTGAATTAGTAATTTTCGAACAGGAATGATTTGGGGATGATGACAAGATTCAGAATACAGCATGAGAGGTGTCTGACTTGGAGTAGAGAATGACATTGGAAGTAATGAAGCTGTGAACTTAAAGGTTAAGTTGTGAATGGTTGTTCTATGTGGATACAAGAGCACCCGGGGTGATGGCAGAAATTGCTTTACATATAAAGACAGATGATGGGATACAGATAAAAATAAATAGCGAAGCACATTTCTAGTGATCCTTACAAATGAAAGAAAATGGTTCAGAAGTTTTAAGTATGGCTCATCATCATACTTCTTCAGAAATAATTTTTCTTTAAAGTTAATATTGATTCAAAATAGCTAAAATATTTGAGACTCTTTAAAAGAGGTTAAAAAATCTTTATTCTTCCAAGAATTTTTTTTATTCATTTGCCTAGCAATCATACCACAGTCAAGCCTCAAATTAAAATTTTAAGTATGTAAAATCTGAAATAAAGACATTTAATTGTATGTTCGTGTATATATATATATATATATATGCATACAATATAACATATATACACATACATATATATTTTTGAATGAAAAGTCTTTTGTTATAGAACTATGTTTTATAAAATCCTAGCAATAGGACGTAATCAGTGGCCTTCGGCCTTCTTAGAAATGTGGAAACAAGGTAGAGAAGCTTGCTTCCTGAAAGGCTAATTTTAAATAACTATGGGAAAAAAGCACATCTTCAAAGTCCTTATAAAAATTACCATACAGAGCTAATATAAGAGCCTATATTTGTGGAAATATAGAGAATACTCTCTCAATTAAGATGTCAGTCAGCATTATATTTAAATTTACCTTAATTAGTCACTTTTTTTCTTTTAATAAAGGAACTTAATTATCCTTGCTATTAGGCACTAACTTTGAACGTTTTACTGGGATGAATAACATTAGATTGAGTCAAGCACACATTTAAATTTCTTACATAGCTTATTTATTAGTGATCATTATTATTTTTTTAACATCTTTATTGGAGTATAATTGCTTTACAATGTTGTGTTAGTTTCTGCTGTATAACAAAGTGAATCAGCTATATGCATACATATATCCCCATATCTCTTCTCTCTTGCGTCTCCCTCCCACCCTCCCTATCCCAACCCTCCAGGTGGTCACAAAGCACGGAGCTGATCTCCCTGTGCCGTGCGGCTGCTTCCCACTAGCTATCTATTTTACATTTGGTAGTGTATATATGTCAATGTTACTCTCTCACTTCGTCCCAGCTTATCCTTCCCCCTCCCCATGTCCTCAAGTCCATTCTTTATGTCTGCGTCTTTATTCCTGCCCTGCCCCTAGGTTCATCAGAACCATTTTTATTTTCTTTTAGATTCCATATATATGTGTTAGCATACGGTATTTGTTTTTCTCTTTCTGACTTACTTCACTCTGTATGACAGACTCTAGGTCCATCCACCTCACTACAAATAACTCAATTTCCTTTCTTTTTATGGCTGAGTAATATTCCATTGTATATATGTGCCACATCTTCTTTATCCATTCATCTGTCTATGGACACTTAGGTTGCTTCCATGTCCTGGCTATTATAAATAATGCTGCAATGAACATTGTGGTTCATGATTCTTTTTGAATTATGGTTTTCTTGGGTTATATGTCCAGCATTACTATTCTTATATCAAACTTTGGGATAATATGTGTGGCTAATTATATCAGAAAAACATCAACTTTATAAAGCAACTACACCACTTTGAAATTACCTCCATTTCTCATTCTTAAAAAAAGGTGTTTAATTTGAATATATTTGTTGCTCATTTTGAAGGATGGGATGGGGTCAGATAAGAAACTAATTATTCTCCATGAAAAAAATTATGTTACTCTTTTCAGAGTATAAAGAGAGAGATTTTTTTTTGACTCCTCATGGAGACCATTTAAAATTAGATAGGGTACTCAAGGTCCAGCTGAAAGACTGGACTACATACTCTTTAAATTGTGGCCTTATCCCGAATCCTAAATAATTCAGAGAAAACAGGGCTCGGGAAACCTGCACTTTTATATACCACAGTGCTTGGAAAGCTATGTTTCTTCATGTGTGGAGGAAATAGCAGTTTCTACCTCAAAATCTTTGTGAAAACTTAAAGAGAAAATACACGTAAAATGTGTAGAACAGTGCCCAGCGCACTGCAACTACTCAGTGTGATTATTAAATATTTATTACATATAAAGTAGATCATTATTACCATTACTATACAAAGGATAAGGATGAAGATGGAACAGGATATATGCACACAGGGAGGCAGAAGAAGTTATAAACAAGAAATAGATATTAAGTATACTAAGAACATAACATGTAAGATGGGAAGTAGAGACAGATAAAGCTGGTGAGATAAACAGGAACCAGATAATATAGGGATTTAGGGGCTATATAAAAGCATTTGGAATTTATCCTAGGGATGCTAGGAAATGATTGAGGGATTTTAGGCAAGTTCAGAAATATGATTTAGATAGATCTCTTTAGCTGAAGTGTGAAGAATGGATTAGAGGAAGGCAAGGCTGGAAGTATAGACATTGTTTTAGTATGATGGCCTGAGAAAGAAAAGAAGAAAATCAACATGCTTGAGAGATTTTAAAGAGCTAGTATCTGGATTAATAGTATAGGGAGGTGACAGTGATCATGTACGCAGGTGCCTAGAGGAAGGGTAAGGACAAAGCAGAACGAGGGGTAAAGGCAAAGCCCAGGTTTCTGGTTTGGTCATCTGGGTGAAAGTCACTGCCCTAGTTCCTGTACCATATTCTTAGTTTTTCGTCTTCTTTATCCACCCAGCTTCTAGTCCTGTGTTCATCTTTTCTGAACATATGTTTTGAGTACCTACACTATGCCAAGCATTGCAAATGTTTAAAAAAAGTGGAGATTCTCTGCATCTAGTTCTTTGAATTGTGTAGAGAATCACAGAATCCCAAGACAGGTGCAATTTAAAGAGCATGTAATCCAATCTCTCAGCTGAAATTTGAATCCCTCATTTAATAATTTTGCCACATCCATATGCTTGGCAGGTCTATGTTGGACATAATCATGAGGAACAACTCTCTTTCTAAGCGGTCAATTCTTCTCAGATCTGTGATCGTTAACAATTCTTAGACGCAGCTCAAATTTATTTGTAACAATCTCTCACTTTTGGCCCAAGATTCTATCATGCAGTCAAAAGAATACACCTGATTGCTCTTTTTCTTAGCAGCATCTGGATCCTTGTTGTCTACACTCCACATGTTCCTAATTATTTCTAACACTGCTTGAAGACATGGTTTGGTGTCATCTTGTTATGTTGGTCAAGTTCCTCTGAATATATGTCTGAATACATCTACTTCAAGCCTATTTCCCAGAAATTAACCGAATATCCAGCTATGATCTGGTCAGTGCATAGAGTTTTGGCCTTATCAATTGCTTTTTGGATATTGGAAATCAATATCTTTATCAGGCATTGCTAATTTGTCTATTTTTGGTAGAAACATTTTTCTTAGGAGCTGCAGTTAAATGATATATATCCCCCTATACACAAGTAATCAATATGTATGGTCATGAAGTTGAATGCAGATTTATGTAAATGACCCTATTAAACTTCATCTTGTTAGATTTGCATCTCTCTTTAAAGGTCTTCCTTAAACAAAATTATTTATCTAAAACTTAACTATGTCCTTTAGCTTCATGCTTTCACAAATCTCATATTCGTATTTAAATCAAATATGAAAAGGCTGAGTCTACCGCCTTCTGTTTCACTCAGTCATCATCAATTCACTTATTCAGCCCCTGTGATTACAACGGTCCCACCAGTTATATTTCCATGTTGTTAGTCTCATTTCATCTTATGTTCATTTAGAAAGTAATTGAAATACCTTGCTAAACTCAATATGTGGTATTTCAACAGCATTTTTCCTCATCTACATGTCTGGAAAATGTTTGAAAAGTTTAAGGACACAGCTTATTCTTAAGGAACTCCATTTACCCTGGTGATCAATAATCCCCTTTCTTATTGTTCAAAAATAACCTAATAGATGTTTCACATTTATTTTGGGAACTAACAGTGAGGTGACCAGTCTTTAGCTCAGAGAACATCCGTTAAATAAGAACATTAGGTGGCTTTAGGCTTATGACACTTTTCTCATTCTATTCAAAGACCAGAGACTTAGAGAAAGGATCATGGCCACTGAAATACTTAAGTGCAATAATTTATTTTCATGACTGTGTCTCTATAAGCTCTTTGAAGAGTGGAACTGTATAATTCAAATATCGGTAGTTTCTAACACAGTTCTTGGGACATAATAGGCACTGAGTGAATGAGTGAAAAGTTATCATTTGCATGTTCCATTAATCCAGGATTTACTTCAATCAAGACAAACAATACGGATTTCAGTTTTTAGAAAAGGAGGTCATTCTTCTGGTACATGTAACTATCTTGAGTTTTCACTTACTATTATTAATTCTTATTTTATTCTTTTCATTTTCATGGACAGCAAATATGGAGACTATACAGGGCTTCTGGTTCTATGTACTCTGTAATCTATTAACATTGCACTGTAGGTTCATAAGAGCAGCCCTATTTCCTCCATGTTTTCTTCCTTCCTCCATATGTGTGTGTGTATATATATATATATATATATATATATATATATATATATATAAGAGCACATTGGTTTTCCTCAGATTCATTTTTCCTAACGAATTTCAATGGATTTTGGCCTTTAGCCTTTGGCTATTAGTATTTTTTAGGTTCAAGAAATTCTTAGAATTGTCCATGGCTGGAGCTTGGCAGGGCTATCCATGATCAGATGGTAAGGCAACGATAGCTCTAGCTCCTCAGCAGAGCGGACAAACTTCTGAAATTCCAAGTAGGAAACTGACACATTTTCCCAGATAAATATTGAGAACATTGGGTTTAGGTTCTGAAATATTTCTACTTTTATTAGAGCTTTATGAGTTGGTTGCCCAAGAGTGTTCCCCTGTAACCATGTCTGTGCTAAATGAACTCTTGACTATAACTAATTGATCCAAGTACAAATATCTTTTCTACATTAGGCCAATCAGATTCTTTCACCTAAGAACTTAAAAATGTGAAAAAGAAAAGATGAGTTCTTGACAACACTCTAGAGAAGTATTTCATAATCTGTCATAGTTGAAATTTTAGAGTTGTCCTGGCACTGTTGCTTCTGCAATCTCTGAGATACTCTAATATCCTACCAGTGAATTCCCCTTTTTGTTTTGTTCAGCCAAATTTAGTGCCTATAACATTCTTACAAAATATATTTTTGTGGGGGAAGCAAAGACATTTACCTTCCATATATATGACCTTACTTACATGGGAAAATGTATTCAAAGCTTCTAACACATGTCTTACAAATTAACCTCTGGAATACAACTCAGTTATAAGTTTAACTTGGCACATAGGCACTTAATAAATATTTATTGAATGAAAGAATGTTGTGGAGTTTCTGTGATACCTTTAATGATGAATCTTTTCAGTGACATTTATTTTGCTTAGAGATATGCAAACTCTGAAACTTACAAATGCCAAAGATTAAAAGTGCCAAGTCTCAAAACACATTGATGTCTATGCACTGAAGAAGACCCTTAGGATTGCAATGGAAATAAATTAACTAAATCTATAGAGCTTCGCTTTTATGTCTTTGAAGTTCTAACATAAAGATTCATCGGTAGTGATTAACTGTGACTGTTATGCTCCAAGGATAAAACTACTTCTCTGGAGGATGCTGCTGATAGCTGAGTTGGAATGTTAATTTCATTTTCGTGATATTGAAAAATTGATTTCAAATACGAACTCCATATTCACTTAGCAGTGATATCCATTCAGGAGAACATAGCAAATCTAACATATAATAATATATTACCTATATTATAACTAAAGATTGAAAATGATATATTAGTCAGTATATTAATATTCACATGGTATCTTTCAATTTAGTCTCAAGATACAGAAGATTTCAACATGCATATATGTTTTAATAAAAAATTACACAGTGTTAAAATGCAGGAGAAAAACATTAGCAAATAAAAAATGACACAGATATTTCAGGATTTGTATTTCTGGAGCTAAGTAACCATTCACTGGGTATTCTGTCGATTTTAATACATTCACTGCCTATCAAGGACTGTCGTGAGAGTTAGACAGGTGTATTACTACTGAAACAGACAACTTCATCTTTAATCTCATAAGTCTCTAAAAATAAGCTTCTTAGAATCAAAGTTAAGTCTAGAAATAAAAATCTTTTAAGTCAATACATGTAACACAGACGAGCCTAACAAGTCTTTAGATTGAAAGTATGAAATAGAAAAATGAAACATAAAAATCATTTGAATAGAAACATACTTATGACACTTTTGAACCTCAAAGATAAAGGGAGAACTCAAACTTTCAGGAGAGAGAGAGAGAGAAAGAAAGGAAAAAGAAATCCTATATGTTATACATAAAAGAATGACAATCAATTGACATTAGACATAACTGTAAGCCAGAAGAGCACTATGTTTAAAGTTTTGAGGGAAAATTATTTTGAACCAATACTTTTACAATTTTCAATTAATTTTATGTATAAAATATATTTACAGATCTTAAGAAGTTTGTCATAAACCTTATCAACACATTTCCAGAGATGGTGATATGGGAAATTGGCAGCTAAATATGTTCCAGGAGAAAAAATAAGGTAAGAAATCTGAAGAGATATTAATACAAATATATTGATACTTCTAAAACTCTTTTTTAGGCAAAGATGCTAATGACATAAAATTTCATTTTCTTCCTTGTGAGTTCATAGTTATTGATTCTAGAGTAACATATTTATGGAACCATAATATTGTAGATGTTATTTTCAAGGAGAGATGGGGCTTATACTTTCACATCCTGGAAACCTATGACTACCCAGCTCTTTCTGTGTCAGGTAACTTTATCTAATTTGGGGGTTCAGTTTTAGGAACCTCCCTTTTTCCCATATACCTAAATCATGTTCTATCAGCTGTGTCAGTAATAAAGCTGACATTTTGATCTCTTATTGTCTGACTCCTTTGTCTATTACCAAATAAATTCTAAACTTTGGCAAAGAACAGAGTTTCTATTTACTGGGTATTAAAATACCCACGCCTAGATTCTAAGTGAAGTTCGGGGAGTTAGGGAGTTAAAGAATATTCATAAATTGAGGTTCTTGGTGGGCCAGATCATGTACGTTTTTGACCTTGCAGTAGCTTCTATTATGCTGTGCAGTTACTTTTTGGAGTTGTGTGGTTGATTTTCATTGGCCATCCTGAGCAAGTAGCTTTAGGTCTTAGTGAAAACATTTGTTGGAGAGCTAAGAAAGGGAAATAAGTTCTTGAAGATCAGGATGATAAGTGTAAAAGAGAAGAAGTGAAGTTCTCAGGTCTAGTCTTAGAAATGAGGAAGATATTCAGTTTGTGTTAAATCAGAAAAGATGCTTGCCATCCAATGAAATCAAACAAGGGATGATGGAAAAGATCTCAGAGAGTAGTGACACATTGAGAAAACTGTGGAGAACCATAAATTTAATACGGAGACACATATTGCAAATAATAAGTGGCTCAATTCTTAAAGATTAGGAGAACTATACAACAAGACTGCAGAAAAACTGGTCCAACTTTAAAGGGGAAGGCTAGACAAATTAATATGAAGTACTCGAAGGATTACAAGATGAGTTTCAGTTTGATGCAATTATTGTAGGTATTGACTGTACTCTATATAAGCCTGGTGAAGAAATTTATGGAATTAAAGCTTTAAAGTAAAGTACAACAAAGATAAGATGTAGTAAAAATGAACCAGGTAGAACAACAATAGATTGACTTTAGACCTTAAGATTAGATGTTGTTCTGATGGAAGAATAGCACCTGAGTGATAATACACAACTCAGGAAGATAATACTCAACTCAAGAATTTTTAGAACAGTAGGTGCTTTAACAGATCCAGTATTGTTGATTTCCTATTTATCATTATAGGACAGTAGCTAGAAATATAAGAAAAACAAATTTCTGCACCAGAAAGCAAAGTAGAAGTAGAACAAAGTAGGAACACAGACCAAGTAAAATGCTTTAATCTACACGTGTTTAATTTGCTGGATGGTAAATGCACCTCAAATTAGACCTTTGTTTGGGACTGCTAACATTGTAATTTCTGAACTTTGCAAGAATTTGGAATGTCTTGAATGCTGCTTTCTGAAAGTATGTCCCCCATATGGTTTTTAAAAATGTGTCATAAGTAACTTATTTAAAGATTTCTTCCAATTAAGTTTAAATTCACAGATTGTCAACTGTAGATACCTGATATCCTAGTAAAGTTAAAAAGAAGACTTTTTTCCAGCTCTGCTATTCCCAGAGGTAGACTAATGAATCTCTGATATGAACTTTGGTACAGTGATCATAGGTCTAAGTACTATGTCCTGGACACATCATTTGGCTTGGTCATTGGATAAAATGTAGAAAAACAACTGTTAAGAAACTATAGTCATTGCAACCATGCATGTACAATCTATAGTGTTCAACATTTTGAAAGAGTTTGCTCCATTTTTATGTGTATTTTTTCAAAAAAAGTACTTGAATTTTTTTCTATCTTGAAAGTAGACAAGTACACATGAAATTTGAACACAGAAAAGAGTATGATTCCTTGAAGCACACTTAAAGAGGATATGGTATCTTTTAAAAAAAGAATATTGGAATTGTTTAAATAAAATTGTAAGTGCTTTAGAAAATTTGAGAACGTGATCAATATTTAATCATAATTAATAATACATTTGATAGAAGTAAATTTTGAAACTATGTCATTTAAAAATAATTTACCTTGCTTATCTTGTAAAACCCATTACATGAAGGCACTTCACTCTTTGGTAACCCAGAAACCCAGGCATGGTGCCATGGAAGTCCTGAATAAGTGTTAGCACTTCCTTATATGTCTTACAAATACAGGTTGCATATTTGTGCTCATAGGGCTTTGCTATGAGATGATCAACAATAAGAGAGATATTTCTGTCCTTTCATTGATTAACAATGCTAGCCTTGTTGGATCCATTTTAACCCAAATATTATTATTCTATAGGAAATAGTTGTGCTAAGGAATGTTAACCTTTGTTGTATTATAGTTTGTTTTTAACATTCTTCTTAATATTCAAGACTAGTATTCTATTTACTACATTTAAAAATTATATTTTGCCAAAACATATTGCAAAATGAAATAAAGTCAAGCATAGTAAGATCTCAAACCAAGTCCAGAACTAAAATCATTTTCTGACTATGAGAATACTTAGGATTCAAGAAATAATTCCATAAAATTAATATCAAATCAATCCAACAGTGTGTAAACTTAACAATTGCTAAACTTTAATTCTAAATTTATGATATTGTCAAGTCATTGTATAATTGGAATTTTTTAACTTTAGTAGCTGTTAAAATGGACACTTAACTTGGTCCATAAACAACAAATGAACTATGTGAGGCACTGCCTTATATGCAATATGAAAACTGGCCAGATTGCCATTATTTGTAAATATTTCATTGTGGGAAAAATGAGAATTAACTTTTAAGGGAAATAAACCATGTCCATTAGTCAGGCTAGGTTTTGATTATTATTATTCATTTAGATTTAAAGCAATCTTAAATAAATACATTCAAAATCTTTAGACATCAAATAAATTTTAGAGTCAATCAAAGGAGAAAATTTTTTTTCTCAGTAAATAACCATAAAATGTAACATTTATTGATAGGAACAGATTGTGATAATATTTAAATACACTTTTGAGTAATCAGTAATGAAAGAGGAAATATTTATTAGTGTGGAATGTGACTGAGCATTTAATTGTCTTCAAGAAATAATGCTCCCACGGTCACTTCTTTTTTCTGAACAGTATTTCTACTAAATTTAGGTATATAACTAATTTTAGTAAGTAGAAAATTAATGACACAATTAGACTAGTGGACTTGTGTACAACTTGTAACTACATATTTCTTCATTATTAGCAAACATCTGCAAAGCAAGTGAGAAGGCAAAATATGAAATAAATTAATTAGCCTGACTAGTATAACCACGTGCACATTAGCATGACTAATATAACCATGTTACAATAATGATGCCTAAAGCAATGAACATTCTTTCATAGGGAAGAAGGTTAATATGAAAACTATAAACATAATGTAATATTTGAGAGGGAAGAAAAGAAGTAACCAACCAAATGATTCTGGGATATAGAGAAATTCTTTGGATTTTAAACAACATGGTCTAAAGGTCCTATTTCATCAGTGAAAATGTTACTAAGCTTTTAAAAAATATGTTATATATGGACCCACTTGCTTTCTAACAGCTGCTGAGACTCCAAAATTGCCAGTTTTGCAAGTCATTTAAAGGTTCCATATTATACATGAATGAAAAAAATACACTATCAGTTTCCTGACAGATGCAAAACAATCTGCTGTGAGTCTAAAATAAGTTTATGTTCAGTCAGTCAGAGAAACATTCTCCTTTTAAATACTCCATTTTAAGAGGAGGGCCTTTAATTGTTGTGAGAGGAACACAAAGTTGGATACTTTCTCATTTTATCATACCAATTCAGTAGAATTTAACATCAAATGGAATATTACATTATTTGTATGGCTACATTTGAATATTTTAAATATATTTGAGTTTTGAAATAAATGATCTCTAGAAAAAAACTTTACTTCTACTATGGGCCAAAGATTTTTATTTTAATAGTTAGCCCATTATAACCATGAAACTGGTGCACCAAATAGTTTTAGGGAAGACCAGGACACTACTGGCCTCTGTCTATTGCTTTGTTTCCAATTACTCTCTTTTCAATTCCCCACAAACAATGACACTAAGTAAAAGTTAGGAAAAAAAAAAATCTCCAAACCTACTTTTTCTTCAGTCTTCTATCCTTCTCAGCTTGAGTTCCAAGTTTGCCTAACCCCAGGGACTCCTGAGCTGCAGCTTCAGTCTCCATAAAGCCTCCTGTGAAGAAGTAACTATTCATATTAGGTTGGATATATTGTGTCAATTCTGAAATTAAATTTTTAAAAGTTTATTTGAGCAATTGTTTAGTATTACATTTTTTTTTTTTTTGGCCTGCCTTTGTATTTCTAACACAATATGCATTCGATGGCATGGGTACATACATAAACATACGCTGAGACAATGAAAAAAATAAAAGGTACCTCTTGGTAGACCATTCAATTGCACCTAGTAGCAATATAATACATGTAGCCTGTATACTGACAAACACTTGAATATATAGTTTGAAAGCTATGAGGTCTACTTTTCCTTATGAAAAATGAAAAAACTGTGCAGTGTGTGAGGTTTTTTTCAATGTTTGAAACGTGTGAAATTTTTCATATATAATGAAATAAATGATAGCCCAATGAGCAGAAACTCAGGTGTATGTCTTCAATTCCAAGTTGAGAGAATGGAGAAACATTTGCTGAGTTACCAAAACTTTCTGTATCTTGTTCTGGAACTCTCTTCTGCTCACCTGGATGACTCCTATATCCTTCAGTACCAACGTAACTTCCAGAACTTCCTATGTTCTGGCAGGCTTTGTTTTGTTTTGTAATTTTTATAATAATACCTGAAAAAATTCTAAATCTTTCTTCAAAAGATCCTGGTAAGACTTGTTTTTACCTAGCAGGTCACAAATTATTTGATGTAGTGTCAGTTTTATTGGCTTTGGGATATATCCAATATATATATATATAACCTTGGAATAAGAGAAGGAAGAAAGGAAAGTGTGTTGGGCATCAAACAACTTTACAAAGCAATTATTTAGTATCTTTAAACATATCATTGTTCATAAATTATCTGTTGTAATTGAAAAATGAGAACTTAATCCTGGGCTCTGTTTTCTCTTTGCTATTTACTATGTGAAAAACATGAAGTCAAGGTAAATGAAAAATGCTCATTATTTTTAAGTCATTTTAATTGGAAGAGATTTAAATTTCCATTTAAGCTCAAGATTAAGTAGAAAGATTTAAGTTAATACTAATTCTTAAAAGTCTACACAAAAACATTCACCAATATATCAGTAAATAAGTACTATTAAGGATAATTTTGTTGTAATTATTTTTCATAATTCATTTAACAAATAATTTAAATACTCAGTATTATTAATTCTGGATCAGTGATATAAATAAGTTAATCTCATAGCCTACTAACTCTGTTACTGAACTGGATAATTATAAGAAAGTCCTCTTTAATTGAAAACACATTGATTGCTGTCTAGATCTTATTCAGGGATTCAGAGTTTGAGGACTGAAATTTATTCAATTATGCACGTATGCAATTAATACTTAAAGAACTTTTTATTGTGAATGATTTTCGTTGTTGGTATCATTAGGAAAGTCATCCACTAGTTGACTAAAGTACTCTTGGGACTCTCACTGTTGTGGCCTCTCCCGTCGCGGAGCACAGGCTCCGGACGCGCAGGCTCAGCGGCCATGGCTCACGGGCCCAGCCGCTCCGCCGGACCGGGGCACGAACCCGTGTCCCCTGCATTGGCAGGTGGACTCTCAACCACTGCACCACCAGGGAAGCCCAGGAAACATTTTTAAATGTGGGAATTTCCATTATGCACAGTGAGTGAATATTTTCATTTTATTTCTCTCATTGGTATACTTGCCCTACTGTATGTCCATAAATTACTATTCACAATCTGCAATTAACAATAAAATTGTTCTCTTGAAACATAAATGGAAATGAATAATGATTCACTTAAAAGTTTAAAATTCTTAAAAAAAAAAAAGTTAAAAATTCTTGATCAGTCCAGATGGGGACACAGAGATTGATGAGTAGACCCATTCTATAAACAATGAGGTATTTTCAACCACTACACGGTTGAATGAACCAGGCTTTTTGCCCTTCTGGGCAAAGAACATATAAATTATGATTTAAATTTTTTTCAAGAACCCAACATTTTAATTAGAGAAAAGAACAGTTTTTAAAAAAAATAACACTCTGGAGAAGAAACAGAGAGCTCTAGAGGAATTTTGTGAGTCAAAACTAGACCCAGAAAAAGTAGATATTAGACTTTTCTTCTCATAAATAAAATTATAAAAATAAAAAGCATGAGGAGCTTGGAAATACTCTGAGCACTTCAAAATCTAATATCCTTTGAAAAGAATTTAATAAAGAATTGTCGACACATCCTGTTTGAAAATGCCAATAGAAAATGACACTTAAGGCCAAAGTAGGCAAAATTATTTTTAAGCAGCATATGTAGAACCGTACCCTTAAGCAGGAGCAAAAGTCTAATTATGTGCATTTTTTAAGCCCAAATAAAACATTTCTAGATGAGAAAAACATTCTTTCATAGAACTGATCCATCTGCCCCATAAATCCCAGGTTCGTCTTTCCAACCACCTGACCAGCTAACTGGTAGGATGACCTCAGTCAAACCAGCTTATGAACTCTTTTACTCTGTGGATGATTATCTAAATCTGGTGAGAGTCTGCTTCAATTTTTCCTAGGCATCAGTGGGATCCCATGGCTGTGTGGACTTTAGGAATATCTACTCATCTAGACCAATGTATTCATTAATCACATATGGCATTGAGTACTTGAAATGTGGCTGGTCCAAATTAAGCGCTCTGAGTATAAAATATGCAAAAGGTTTTGAAAACTTAGTACCAAAAAAAAAGAAAATAAGATATCTAATTAATAATTTTATATTGATTACATGTTGAAATAATAATTTTTTCTATATTGGTTTAAATAAAAAACATTATTAAAATTAATCGCCCGTCTCTTTTTACTTATCTTAATATGGCTACTAGAAAATTAAAAATTACATATGTAACTTATATTTGCGGCTTGCATTATATTCCTGTTCAGCAG